>NC_141687.1:1660058205-1660218093 GCF_964263255.1 Lissotriton vulgaris
TTGGGAGGAGGAGGCAGAAAAAAGTGCTATTATGGGGCATAACACTGGAGGTAGCCTGCAGGATATACGTTTGCACCCCAACTCAGTCTTTCATCATTCCAGGGTTGTTAAAAAATAATGTCATTGAGGTGGGTTTTATAAATTCTCCTATGGACAGCAAGGCAAAACTTCAAAACTGTGTCCGTGGGTGCGATGTCAAATTAATGTATTATTTCCCTCTGAACCAGCCTACCAGCGGCATGTAGCGTTTAAAGAAATACCAATAAAAAAAGAAGTAAGGTAATGCTGGATAAGGAGTAAGGATTTGATCCAAATATATAAAAAACAACTTATTTCAGGTACATTTTCATACAGCATAGTTTCTAAGCGCTCAACATGCCTGGTGATAACGTAGCGCAGTTTAATTAAACCTAATTGAAAGGTACATATTTAGACAACCTGGGAAGGATGAAGGCTGAATTGCCCTTGCTAGCTGTTAAAGACTTGTTGTGCATTTTTGCCCTCTGTTAGACTCGGTTTTTCTGCCCTTCTGCCCTCTGTTATACTCGCTTTTTGTGCCTTTCTGCCCTCTGCATCACCACAATCACTCAGCGCTACCCCAGCATCACTCAGCATCACCACATTATCACTCAGCATCACCACATTATCACTCAGCATCACCACATTATCACTCAGCATCACCACATTATCACTCAGCATCACCACATTATCACTCAGCATCACCACATTATCACTCAGCATCACCACATTATCACTCAGCATCACCACATTATCACTCAGCATCACCACATTATCACTCAGCATCACCACATTATCACTCAGCATCACCACATTATCACATTATCACTCAGCATCACCACAGTATCACTCAGCATCACCACATTATCACTCAGCATCACCACATTATCACTCAGCATCACCACATTATCACATTATCACTCAGCATCACCACAGTATCACTCAGCATCACCACATTATCACTCAGCATCACCACATTATCACTCAGCATCACCACATTATCACTCAGCATCACCACATTATCACTCAGCATCACCACATTATCACTCAGCATCACCACATTATCACTCAGCATCACCACATTATCACTCAGCATCACCACATTATCACTCAGCATCACCACATTATCACTCAGCATCACCACATTATCACTCAGCATCACCACATTATCACTCAGCATCACCACATTATCACTAAGCACCACCCCAGTATCACTCAGCACCACCCCAGTATCACTCAGCACCACCCAGCACCACCACAGCACCACCACAGCACCACCACAGCACTACTCAGCACCACCTCAGCACCACCACAGCACATCTCACCACCACCACAGCATCACTCAGCACCACCACAGCATCACTCAGCACCACCACAGCATCACTCAGCACCACCACAGCATCACTCAGCACCACCACAGCATCACTCAGCGCCACCCCAGCATCTATCTGCGCAACCATTCAACAACAACTGGTCCAAATATGTTCTCTCAATGTTTCAAGCTTTATTACAAATGTCACAAAAAGATGTTAATATTTCACTTCTGTTCTTGGATTTTCGTCACAATAAAATACACTGAACATAATCTTCACAAAAGTTATTTACAAAAGTTTAAGCTATTGCCATTATAAATTACAATCACTTTTATTTAAGTATTAATTATTTAAAAAAATTAAAAGCCATTGTAATTTGTAATATCAATACATCTAAGTCACGTAAATACAAAACATATTGCATTACAAATGCTATAGGTGTCACATTTGCGAAAGTTACAACTATTGGCATTGGAAATGACAAAGCTTTTAATTTAGCTATTTTCAAAACCAACACATAAATAAAAAATTGTCATTTACAAGACCAATAGCTCAAACTTTCCTAATGCGAGACCTATTGCATTGCAAATGCTTGTTTTGAGGAGTGTCCGACATAAAGACAATGGAGGACTTCACTAAAACAATGACAATCTTCAAGGGAAATACCTTGAATCCAAGAAATACCTGAATACAAGGAGAAATAAGGAAAACCTGAGCAGAGATCAGTGGAGACTCCCTTATCACGACGTGCAGTAGTAAATCTGAGGGACTAGAGCTCCTTTCAGGAAGGTTCCAGAGGGTGGTGACAGCTGATTTGTTGTTCTCTAGAGTTTGGTCCTTATCACAAAAGGACCTGGATATGTTACTAATGTGAGGTCTTTGGCCTATTACTTTCTATGTCTAATGGGACAAAAGGTAATGATTCAGGCATGTGAATCTATTAAAGATACCCTAACACTGGATAAAAGGGGTTTAGTCGGTTAGTATTAAATAGGATGTCTGGCTCGAATATACTTACTCCCCTGTAGGCTGGCTTCAGGGATGGCATAGGAATAATTGACCAGGTGCTCCGTCTGCAATTGTTATACTGGAAACATGTTTACCTGGAGGGCGGTAGACTGTCATCTATGGGGACCTTCAGTCTGCTTTTGATTTAGTTCCAAGAGAAACTTTTTGGAAGTTATTGGAGGAGAGAGAGGCGGGGGTGGGGGTGGGGGGGTTCCCCGAGCATCTTAAAGAAGTTTTAACTTTACTACATTCAAACAACTATGCCCAGGTCAGATGAGGCCCCAGGGTGAATTAACAGATCCCATCCCGGTAAATCGGGGAGTAAGACATGAGCGTGTGCTGGCCCCTACCCTCTTTCTCTTACATATGAATGATTTAGTATCATGGCTTGTGCAATGTGAAGGCGCTGCTGCACGGCATGCCGGGGTTAAGATCCATGCCCTACTATTTGCAGACAATACCCTTTTGTTATCGAAATTCCCAATGGTAATCCAGAAACTTCTGGATTGTTTAGGGTCCTTCCGAAAACAGCAGGGGTTGGAGATTAACCTCAGAAAGACAAAATAAATGGTTTTCAACCCCTTCCCAACTACCTGTGCAAACCAGACTCTCAATGGAGTAGCTTTGGAGAGAGTTCAGGTGCTCAATTATTTGGGTTACGCTCACAGAACGATTTGATTAGTTAGCCCATATTGGGATGCATGGGCTCAAACTAGAACACTGTGGGGGTACTTTGAGGGCTCACCGTGGCTCTTCTTACCACCTGATGAAGCCAGTCCTCGAAATCTACAAAGGTCAGGCTCTAGGAGCCACCCTGTATGATGGAGAACGTTGGTGCTTTCAAGAAACTAGGCCCTTAGAGATTACAGAAAATCGTTTTATGAGTAATCTAAGCAGTTTACCAGCTAGTACCTCTGTTGTTCCCTTTTGACTAGATTATGGCTGTAGACTTATTAACGACATAGCTGGATTGAGTCTGCTTTTGTAATGCAGAGACTGTGGGCAACTCCAGAGCTCATGCCATTTCGTATGGTCTAAGAGAATGTACTGGCGCAACCCGGGGCCTGTAAGACTGATTGGCTTTAGACTAGGTACAAGAATCTTTGGTCTTCCTCTGTCTCTAAATCTGAGCTAAAAGGTGCCAATTGGTGTCATTATGACAACCAAATTCTATACTCTCTTATGGCTGGCTCCCTTAATGTTTCTTATTTAGAGTTTAAAGCAGATTTTTACTTGGAAGCATTCTTGGGTAAGATCGAACCCCCTTTACGAAGTCCCTATATATTAAATTTCGCTTGGGGATTTTGCCCATTTGCTAGTTTACAGCCAAATGGAATTGTCACGCCCAGACCTATTCACTTCCCCCTCTGGTATCACAAAGCAGGATGTGATTACTACAAAAAAACAGTTTATGTCTAGGGCATGCCTGTTGCGAGAAGAATTAGAATTATCAAAGCCTTATGTTCGAATGCATTATTTGTCACTTCAGTCACTTGCAATGGAGCCTTATTTATGTTTTGTTACAAACCCTTTTCATAGATTTTTGTTAACAAAATTTAGATTTAACCTTATTCATTTTTATTTGGGCAATTTTAACACCTGGATGAAACCGGAGTTAGCACCCCCTTGCACTTGTGATAATTTTTCAGTTCAGGACACTTTACACTTTGTTATGTTTTGGGACTTCTTCTCTGCACAGAGAAAAAAATACTTACTACCAGTCTTAAGAGAAGCTGGCTTCTCCCAGGTGAGACCAGCCTTGCTATATTTAAAATCACTAGGAAATATTTGTATTACTTTCGCCATGGCCAATTTCCTTGTGGCAGCAACCAGAGCCAGAAGAAGTATGAACTTGCCAAACCAGTGTACATAACTTGTTTTTAAACATTTTTAAAGAATACATTATGCCAAATTAACTTGTTCACAAAGAAACTGTTTAATGCTTTTTTAATTGTAAATAGATTTGTTTTTATGTACTATGTATGATTTTATCAAATCGAATAAAATTAATTTGACTGACTGTGACTGAATTGTCACTCTAGAGACGACAGGTTCTGCTAGTTCTGTCCTCAGGTGGCTGAATCAGCTGAGCATGTTGTATTTTTCTGTCCAATGTTCCATGGCATCAGAAGGAAGTGGATTTTATCTGTGGGTTGTAATTTGGGGACTAGGAATTTTGGGACTGCTCATAGAATTTTGAGAAGTGATACCAGACAATGCATTGGGTTTTCTGTCTCTCGATTTCTGATGTTTATGTGGAGGCTTAAACAGAAAAAGATGTTAAGTTGAGGGTGTAGGTTTTATTTTGAGCTCCTGCTTTTTAATCGCATTTTTAGCTTGCTATTATCCTAAATTCTGCTAAACTCTGTTTTGTAAGGTATCTATTGTATCAGATAAACTTGTTCATTAGGTCTCGGCTGCGAAGGCTGCGCTTGCGCAGTCTCGCTGGCGAGAATTTATGTTTTAGAGTTGGGGGCTTAAACCCATCCCTCTTCTCCATTGGCTGTTTTCCTAAACGGAGGGCAGCCATTGGAGGAGAGGGGCATCACTCCGTTTAAGCCCAGTCTTTTTCGGATTCGGGGATGTACTTTTTCACTTCTTTCTTGTTTTCTTTCTCTCCTCTTCCCATTGGCTGGAAAACCACGCCCCGAATCCGAAAATGTCGGCGCTTTGCTGAAGCAATTTCTGCCCGACCGCTGCCGGAAGTAGAGAAGCTGCTGAGTCCTCCGGCGAGTGCTCCTGCCCCCTCGTTGTTTGTGCTTGTGGTTAACTATGCGCCACGGGTGGTAAATCCATAATTGCTAAAAAGTGCTGCAGTCGTAGAATCACACGCTACCAGTGGCCCGGATACACCCAATCAATTAACAGGCATAACATCAATGTGGTTACCATCCGCATGTATACCGCTAGGCCGCGGCTTGCCTTGGTATCGTGTAGCCTCCGACTGGGCCTGTGGCCCAGATGCAGTATTCCCGTTCACTCGTGCGGCTCTCACAGAGATTCTCCCTCCATACCAGCTCCTGCTACCACCTGCTCTCGAGGGCATGTGGACAGCTGCTCGGTGCTTCTGACTCCCTGGGCACCAGCCAAGCCCAGCCGCAACCCTTTGTGTGCCCGCTCTCACCTCTTCTGTGGGATGAGGCTCATAGGCCTTGGAGGCGCAGCCTGCCCTTCTCCACTCAGCTCAGCCGGGCCCAGGGGCTCCACTTACTCCACCGCAGGCCCTCGGTGCTCCTCAGCTCCTGCTCAGGGCTTCCCGGATTCTTGCCCTCGGAACTTCAGCTTCTGCCATCTGTGTGTGGCCAGGAGCGAAGCGCGGCGGCCGCCATTGTCTCTTCGTCTCACCTAGCTGTTGCCGATCTCGGAGTTCGAGCCAGACCTGCCATCTCTATCTCGCCCCAATTTCTGGCAGCGCTTCCCTCCCTCCAACTGTGTAATCTTGTGACCGCGGAAAGCAAACTCGAAACTCAGGAGCTCCCTCACGGATTTACACAAGCCCGATCCAGTGAGTAGTGATTCAACCCTGCGGGCTATCTGGCCGTTCCCTGTCACCAAAGGATTG
The DNA here is from genome assembly GCF_964263255.1 of Lissotriton vulgaris. NCBI lineage: Eukaryota > Metazoa > Chordata > Amphibia > Caudata > Salamandridae > Lissotriton > Lissotriton vulgaris. Next base: position 1,660,064,107 of record NC_141687.1, read on the forward strand.
CACTTTCTAAATGGCCATGCTCGCTGTGCGCGCTTTGAAAACGCACAGCCCGCGCTAGCTCAAATCAGTGGATGGACTCTTGTTTTTAGCGTGTTTATGCTTGCTCCTCTGCCCCCTCGCTGTGCTTGCTCCCCTGCCCTCTCGCTGTGCTTGCTCCCCTTCCCCCTCGCTGTGCTTGTTCCCCTGCCCCCTCGCTGTGCTTGCTCTCCTGTGCCCTCGCTGTGCTTGCTCCCCTGCCCCCTCGCTGTGCTTGCTCCCCTGCCCCCTCGCTGTGCTTGTTCCCCTGCCCCCTCGCTGTGCTTGCTCCCCTGCCCCCTCGCTGTGCTTGCTCCCCTGCCCCCTCGCTGTGCTTGCGCCTTTGCCCCCTCGCTGTGCTTGCGCCCCTGCCCCCTCGCTGTGCTCCTGCTCCTGCCCCTGCCCCTGCCCCCTCGTTGGTTGTGCTTGCTCTTCTGTCCCTGCCCCCTCGTTGGTTGTGCTTGCTCTCTTGCCCTTGCCCCCTCGTTGGTTGTGCTTGCTCTCCTGCTCCCTCGTTGGTTGTGCTTTCTCTCCCTGCCCCTGACCCCTCGTTGGTTGTGCTTGCTCTCCTGTGCCCCTGCCCCCTCGTTGGTTGTGCTTGCTCTCCTGCTCCTGCCCCCTCGTTGGTTGTGCTTGCTCTCCTGCCCCTGCCCCTTCGTTGGTTGTGCTTGTTATGAACTGGAGCTTTTGTACCAATGTTTTTATTGTTTTATTTATATACCATATTTGTAACCCGTTGACTGCGGTGCGAATTCCGTCGCAGTGCAGGTGAAATAATGGGTGGGCGTGGGTTAAACGGCCCCCGGCCGTCCCCCGTACACACCCACGGAGACATCGGACGGCTGAGGGCTGTCTGATGCACAAAAGGGTTAAACTGCACTTTTAGGACTCTCATTCCGAAATCAAGAATAATTGATTGAATACTCTTTGTACAAGTGCTCGGTCTCTCTTTTGTATAAAGATCCCCACAGCACAGGTTCTTCCTCTGAGACTACAGGACTAGCACATGAGAGTATAAGTCCTAAAAGTACCCCGAAGGGACACTAACCAGTTCCTTTGGTCCAAGTCAAAATTAAATTTCAGCAAGGGTAATCATTTTGAATTCCTTCATTCACAGGCAGAAGTTCGAAACCCTGAGATTCACTATTGGCTGCGATCCTCTGCCTTTCTTGCTAACTAGTAACAGGAGTAACACAAGCAACCACACAACATTCTGGATAGGATTTGGTATGAGCAGTGGTACCCGGCACTTACCAGAGACATTTGGAAACTAGCAAATCACAGGGTAGGGCACAGCGAATCTGGAAAATTTGTAGGACCAATTGACAGGAGGTAATAAAAAGGCCAGAAAGGAAGGAAATTACATATTTGGCTTCCCACTGGGCATACATGTCTGCCCAACAATGAACGATGAGGTTTTGTGGAATTGACAGTTGAGGAGGACTGCTTTTGCTGTTGTCCTCTTCCCTTAGCACCACCTCTGCAACTGAAGGCCTGAAAAGCTTGTATGGAATGTTGGATTGGCTGTGATGGTTGATGGAAATAGAGGCCCTTATAATAACTTTGAAATTCCCAAAATAATTATCCGAACTTAAGCACTGGGGAAGACAGGCCCAGTGAATGTGCCAAAGCACATCTAGATCTAAAAACCCTAAGGGTAGACTTGCCTTTCTTGCCAAAGAGTTGGATGCCATCAAAGGCAATGTCCATCAACAAAGCCTGAATGTCTCTTGAAATTTTTGTAGAGTGCATCCTAGTTTGTCTGCGGATGATAGTGGGATCCTACACAACCTTGTACAGTTTACATAAAGGATGTGCAAAGACCCACTGGCAATGCATGTACAACCTCTAGTACCATTTCTTAAAGGGGTATAACATCAATCTGTCAGCAGACAAGGAGTATCAAGGGAACACAGTGCCAAACACGTATTTCTTGCTCATAGCATCTATGCACTTTGACTAACTGTCCAGTTAATTAGAAAGGAAGGCGTTATTACTAACCTTACAAGGAGAGGCCTAAAAAAACAAACGTTTATATGCTGGATGCTCCTATAGAAATCTTGAGCACTTAGGTGTTGGGTCAAGCTGTCTGGCAATGTGACATCTAGTAGTTGGGGCTAAAAATGGCTTTGACCAACCTGCAAAGGTAGTGGTTCACAAGGGACTCACTCAAGGACCTTAGAGGCTCAGCAGCAGATTAAACAGGCTAGATAATTTCTGTAAGCAAATTGGCTTTTGTTTTCTTTGTTGTACGAGAAAGTTTTAAACACTTCCTTAGTAAAGAGAGCAAGTGGAGAATCAAGACCCGCTTCAGGTGAAGTATGTAGGCCAGTGGGATTCTGTAAATCTGGGCAAAGGCCAGCATCAGCGTACTGTGATGGGATGTAAATTGATGACCACTCATCAATCATGACCTTTTGAGGCACCTGAATCTTATCAGAATTGGAACTGAAAATGGCCTGCAATTAGCAAAATGTTACAGTCATAAAAGTGGAGCCTCCGGAGAGTCATCTTCAATACAGGGCTGCGTTATGGTAGCGAAATAGTCTCGCTGACATAGAATCAGACACCATGGCAGGTGCTTGTAAAGTTCAGAATCAACATTGCTGGATGCGATGAGATGCCAGCTGGTGTCGCCTTCGCCAAAGGAGTAAGGGCATGGTGCAGCAATGAGAGCAGATTGAGTCTACTTCAAACAGGGCAGTGAGCACCAGGAAAGGACCACACCGCAAATTTGCAACTGGAGGTCCTGATGTCTCTGTGGGCTTTAAGGCACAGTCTAGGTGGAGGTAGAGTCCTAGTCAATACAGCATGTAGCAGAGCTTCTTTGAAGGCTTCTAACTGTCTCCACTTCAAGGTCTCTTTTCCATGTTCCACGTAACTTTAGATGATGAAGATGGAACCAGGTCTGAGTCCCACGTACACAGAGTACACAACCTTTAAGTAAACTGAGGAATATAGAAGTCGAAGAGTCATGCTCTTTGTACTTCTTGGAGGCCTGGTCTTTAGACCAAGTTATCTGAGGGTAAGAGTCTGGGAGCGGGAAACAGCTTTGTTTCTTGTACTCAGCCATATAATGTTTGGATTCCTGCTCTGACTGCCTTTGTATGCATACGGGAGCATTTGCTGCAGGATCGGGAGTTATGTTTGGCCCTAGACACCACAGACTGATATGTGTGTTGACTGACTGACTAACTAACTAACATCTGCTTGCCATATGTATGATATGGCTTAAAACCTATAATTTCTAGTCACTGCATCTCGCTACACTACCCAAGGGATTATTTGTGCAAGTAAACAGGAGTTTTAAATCAGAGTAGTGGTACTCCATATCTGAATCCAAGGGTGCCGAAAAATTGGAACTGACATCAGTGCACGACTGTTGCCAACATGTGGTCCATGTCATCCTGGCTGGGTGAGATAGAACCGCCCTGGAGGCCAAAGCCAACTACCTGTGTGTTGGAGCTCTTGAAGCATTTCTTGATCTAATCCTGTGGCTAGTAGGATTCAAAAGCTATTTAACTTGTGGGTCGAAGAATAGGCTTATGTTTGATAATAGGGAAGTTTAGAGGGAATATTGTTATAGTCGCTGACTTCATGACCTAAAAAAACATTATAAATGCAACAATCTGCTGTTCTCAAAAACTCCATCGGTCTATCTATTTTTCTCTCTCACTCACTCACTCGGAATTTATACCTATCTATATTACACAGTTAGATTGCCTTTAAATTTTGACAACACTGTAGCTATGGTTGAAACTATATTTCAATAGGAAGTAGATTTTTTGGTTTGGTAAGTACCTTTACACAAAAAGGTTAATTCACCTATGCTCCTTCCAAGGATTTTTCTGGGTGATAAGCCAAGTGGGGGCTGAGAAAAAAGGGGACTTACTAAAATACGATTTTCCCAAGCAATTTCAAAAAGGAAAATTGAACAGTGCTGGAGCCAAAATGGCTGAACTGAATTACGCCAAATTTGGCAGACATCTAGATCTTTACTCGGAGAATTAACTTTTGTGATTTGATATCAATCCGTTTCAGTAATGCTTTAGAAAGTAAGGTTCAACATTTATAAATTTATAGCAACACAGTACTAGAGGGAGTACTGAGGGATTATCAAGGGAAAAACAAATGAAGCCTTCAGATTGGTTGGTGCTGTAAGACTGGGACCCATTCTCCAAGACTTAGTTCGATGATTGGCTGACAGCAACATAAAGAGAGATTTAGCAGCCACCATTTTAGGACTCTGTCCCCATTTCCTGAAAATTAAAATAAAACAAAATATAAGGCGGCAGGGTAGCAGTACCCTGACCCCTGGCCCATGTGAGGGGAGAGGTACTACGGGGACACACCCACTCGAAAGTCCAAAACAAATTTACAGTGCCGCCGCAGACACTGCATACCCTGCACCAAAACGGCAAAAATATGCTGGAATAACACCTCATTACCATGAGATAACTGAAGGATAACTGTGGGCCTCAACAAAAAGTTAGGTGAATGTTCATTGGTGTTGCGCAACTGTGGGCGGTTGGCCGGCAAATGTGGGAAGGATGTAGGGCCACACCACAGGCCAGGCCGTGTACCTAACCCCATGTCAAGTACGACTGCCATGTACGGCCAAATGTGGCGCCATACGAGGGTTGGAATAGTTTGGTATGGTAATAAAAATGTTACTTCATGTTATAAATACTCCATTTAGAACACCAAAAACCCACCAAAATTCACCAGATTTAGTTAGCTGAAGCGACAATAACTTTTGCACTGGACATGTACTGCTTAGGACTTCACATATCACTTCACTCATGACATATTCAACAATATCATGGATATCATTACTGGTAACATCTGAAATGACAATTAATGACATCACGATGTATGGTAAGTTCGAAAGTTCTAGGTACTTCAGTTAACTAGAACTGGTAAATTTCATATTTTTGTTTAGTTTAAAATAGTACTTAAAATACATTTTCACCTAATTATAACACCGCTTTTAACCTTTGTTTTGTTTCCAGTGCTAATGTCCTGGGAAATAGTCAAAACATGGTTGCAGAAGGTGAGTGCATCCTTTACGAGATTTGTCTGAATCACAGCTGCCTGTGCAATTAAGTACTGAAGAGTTTATTATGCCTTTCTAGCCTGTTGATGAGAATTCCAGTATTTCACAGAATTTCACCCCAATTATTTAAAGAGAATATGCTTCTGCTTGCAGCAAATGTCTTCCTTAATGAGTGCATCCTTTACGAGATTTGTCTGAATCACAGCTGCCTGTGCAATTAAGTACTGACAAGTTTATTATGCCTTTCTAGCCTGTTGATGAGAGAATTCCAGTATTTCACAGAATTTCACCCCAATTATTTAAAGAGAATATGCTTCTGCTTGCAGCAAATGTCTTCCTTAATGATGAAGCAAAGTCAACTTTGTTTTTTGAACTTCTGAATGACGGAAGAAACAGATATATGGTCACACGTTTGGAAAGTTTTCTGTTCTTACTGGAGAAATTATAGGCTGGACATACTGGTAGAAAAACCCTGATAACCCTAATAAATCGTATCACAGCATGTGTAACATGACTAGTTCAGTATGTTAGAAAAAGCACATACCTCTTCTTGGAGAAACCAACAGCGATTTAGACATTAGAATCATTATCTGTATTATGGTAGAACAGATCTTTACAGTCCATGTAAAGATCTAGTACTCAATCATGACTATCGTGCATGAAAAGAAGATTTTAACTAGGTCTTACTTGCCAACACGGTTGTTGTAGTTAATGTGACACATATGGATGGTTCACACGGACAACTGACACTCCACAACTTGGACATCTTGTCCATTTGAGATTCGATAAGTAAACTCACTGAGCTCAGTGAATAGGTGTAGTCCATGTGATTTTTTTTATGCAGCACACTGGTAGAAATGCACAAGAAATGGCATGGTAGCACATGAAGGAATCATGGTGGTGTACTTTTTTCCACATGCTTGAGTACTTCTGATTATTTTAAGAGGGTTTGAGGATTAGGATGCATGTAAAAAGGCTTAGCATCTTTAAAAAGTATTATTTCCAGCTCAATTACATGTTTTTCGAGCAATTGCCCATGGTCTTTGCATTAGCTGCCATTGTACACAGAGACCAGCTGCTACAACTTCAGACACACAATTTGGATTTTACAAGGGAGAACATTGTAATTTTCACCCCTTTTTTAATAGCATGGCAGGGTTTCCCTTGCCCTTTCCCCATCATAACTTAGTTTTGACTTCAGTGGCCACGGATATATGTTGAAATATGAGGAAGTCATGTGCCCCATATTATTGCAGTCCAGCTAGGACATTCAGCGACATTTCAAATTTCGGGGCACTAACATACATGCACAAGGTGATCCAGTAACAGTTTCCCACCTGCCTACAAGAGTAAGTCCATGTTCCAGGACAGAATTATAGGAATGAGTGCAGCTGTTAAAAGTGTGCCCCTCCTGCAGGGTCACCTGGGATGCTTTTTTTGCCTTTTTACTGAACCTTATTTTTGTTGTTTGTAGAGCTCTGTGTGTGCACTTTACCCCTCCTAACCAGAGGTAAAGTGCCTGAACTCTCCCCTTTAAACCTATTAGAACTAATATACCCCCAAATGGCACATTTACCTTACTTTTAAAGTACACTGTACTACCTGTACCTAGGCCTATAAATTAAATGCTTCCTGTGGGCCACACCACTACAGTAGGACTGCAAAATGTGTCTCAAGGCTGCCACCTCAACCTGGCTAGGTGGCTTTAAAACGGTCATTTCGACCTGGCAAAATAACTCTTTTGCCAAGTCTAAACCTTCTTTTTTTAATGCTTACAAGTCTTACCCAGAGTAGGTCCTAAAAATCCATAGGGTAATATACATGGTATTTAAGAGTAGGACTTGTATATTTAAGGTTTTACATGTCCTGGCAGTGAAAAACCTCCATAGATGTTACTCACTATAGCAAGGTTGGCTCTCCCATGGATTACAACTAGTTAAAACTATTAACAGTGGATAATGGGCTTTGGATGTGCAGGGATAATCTCCCCCTTGAAAGAATGGCCCAGGGGTTGTACCCCTGTCCCTACTTGAGCTTCAAAGGAAGGATGTCTATCCACTCACTGACACATAATAATAATAATAAATAATAATAATAATAATAATAATAATTATAATAACAACAAACATTTGTAAAGCGCAAACAATCACCCGTAAGGGTCTCTAGGCGCTGGGGGCCGTTGGGAAGATTAAGCAAGCTATTGCCCAGAGTCACATGGTGCTGAGCTAACCTGCCGCCGGAGCCGAGGATCGAACCGTGATCCCTGGTTTCCAGCGTCAGTCGCCCTGGCCGCGGCGCCACACCTCTCCCTCCCACGTGAAGTTAACACCTCAGCCTCTTTGGTCTCTCTAGTCAGGCTGGCTTCAAGGAACTGACCAGAACTGGTTTAGGGATTGCCCTCCACCCACTGGATGGCAGAGGGCATAAAAGTGGACCCCTCAGACTGCTCCTGGACCAGTAAAGAACCAGAAGGGCTGAACTGATCTCTGAAGAACTTTAAAAACTGGACCTGCCTGTCTTGAACCCAAGACCCCAGATGTTACTCCAAGCATCCGTTGACTGACCAACTGTTTGAGCCAGAGGGACAAAACAAGCTTCCAAAGGCTTCTCTCCTTGCAACTGCCCAGTTCCAACTGGACCGGACTGGACCCTGATGCTGCCCTGTGTTGGAGTGAGTCCTAATCTCCAAGTGGTTCCCCCACCAGATACTAGACCCTTGGCTGCTGGAAGAGTGTACTCCTCCTGTCCCCAAACTGCAAGAAATGGGACTCTGAAACGTTTTGACAATTTTCTGCCTGGAGAACCGACTAAGACTGGGGTCACAGTCACAGCTGTTCAAATCGCACCCATCAATGCCTGATCGCTGGTTGGCCTCAACTTGCTGGTTTGCACTATTGAAGCAGATCCAACTTCGAGAAAAGTTTTTAAGTCCGAACATAGGGAGAGACTCCAAGAAGCATGCGATCAACAGACTTTCCTGGGCATGAACTTCGCTGGCTCTGACCTTTCCTGCCTTAGTCGGTGACTTCACCAGGACCCCACTCTTCAGCAGGCCGGTTGTCGAGCCGCGCTTCGGATCCAGCTTACCCCGCCTCCTCGTCGAATACCACGTTTTCTCCATAAAAGATTTTAAATCAGAAAGTAAACTTTTCACTGGGACAAACCTGGTACCTGTATATAACTGGCAATCCATTGTGGGTGGCCTTAACTTTTGTCTTTGAACTGTCTAGAAACACCAGATACCCGCAGTTGGCACTTTGTATTTTTTGGCACTATTTTTTAATTCAAACTTTAAAAATGAATCTCTCAATATCTTATTGGATTCCTGTTTTGGTGTAATTTTATTTATTACATTATTCTCCATCTTTCTAAAATTGGACTGGGATTTGTCTTGTGCTGTGTTTTCACTTTATTATTGTTTGAGTGTTGGATAAATACTTTGAACATTGCCTCTAAGTTAACCCTGACCGCTTTGTGCCAAGCTACAAGAGAACTAAGCACAGGTTTATTATTATAGTGGTTAACCCAGACAATGATCATGATTATTATTCGAAGTGTGTTCTCACACCCTTCAACTAATACTTCGATTTCTTACAGCACCCATGTTAGAATGGTCTTGTTCTTACAAGACTATTGACTGCATTTGTGGACCTGCATTGCTATGCTTTTAGCTCTAGTCACCCGCTATGCCCCTCTCAAATGTGTTACTATAATGAATAATATACATTTAGTGATTCCTTTAGTAAAAACGTCTTGTTTTTATGGTTTTAACATTTCTTGATCTTAATTTGTGTGCACAATCTTTTTTGGGTTGTTTAATATGTTTGCAAACTGAGAAAAAATGCCAACGCCACACTGGCTTGTGCAGGTGGTTATCAAGCACCACATGCACAACCATCAGTACAGGTTCTGACCCTTTTGCTCATGTCCTTTGCATAAAATGAAAAGGTTAAGTGTCAATCGTCTAGTATCATCAATCCAATACATAACGCTGAACCGGATTGGAATTGCGTGCTTTGTACTGATCTGGTAATGTCAATCGTAAGATATTTTTCAGGGAGAAATGGAGCAATCACGGTTTTAATAAATGAACAATTATAGCTTTTACATGACAGAAGGGACATCTTTCACAGGATGGTCATTTTCCTATCCTATCCAAGTCCTTCTCTCAAAGGAATATCACGAGCACAGTAGGAAATTGACCGATATATCACAGGATTAACAGCGCACAAAGAAGAGGAATGCTAAATAGTTTCAAGGTATGGAAGAAAACAATAACCAAGGCAACTTCACATTTTTATAAAACACCAAGACCGCGCCAAGCATTCACCTGACAAAGCAGGATAAAAAGATGCAGGTGTGGAAAAGACAGACCTGAACAAGGAGCACTGCACATGTAGCAGGGCGGATTTTTAATACTATCAAATTGATGTGTTCCAATCAGTGAAGTAAACAGATATTACCGGCTTCTCAAAGGAGAGTTGAGGCAGTCTGGGTGCTGTCTGGAATATAAGAGAGCATGCTATATGTACTCAATGTTAAAGGTTGAAGTTCTCACCTGGTATATTGTTTGCTGTCTTCGTGCACCTCCATCTCTTGGCCCTTGAAATCATTCAACTCCTTTCGTATGGCAGCCTGTGATGTAAGAGGACATGTTAACACTTTCTATGCCTTCAAAACACAAGCCCTGATTGAGAAGGGTGGGTAAGATGAGAAACAGACATGGAAAGAAAGGATACACAGTTTGACAGTGGGAGGTTACAACAGAGGAAGATTATAAGTTACTTATCTGTAACTGTAGTTCTCCAGTTTTCGTAGCTTCCCGTGCCTGAATCGTTCGTCGTCAAGATGGGGTGCCCGATACCATATAATAGTGATACAATGTTAAAGATAAAACTTGGAGGCCCTAGACCCTTCAATGTTGCAACCCATCACTGTCTATTTAAAAAAGAGACCAAACGTATACTTCAAACATTCAAGCTCTCTGCCCTCTAGAACACTCCTGACAGAAGCGGCAGTCCTTCAGATATTCTATAGCACGAGTGCCGAATAAAACACTTAAAGGTGGGTCGCATGTGAATCTATGAAAGAGTCCAATACTGGAGAACTACACTTACAGGTAAGTAACTTATTTTCTTACTCCAGTATTGGAACTTTCATAGACTCAAATGCTTGAATTAGAGTATAAAGCAGCAGTGAGGCGCATGGAACTGTGAGTTGTTAGGAATACAATTCTACAGTGATATTCCTTTTAAATAGGATAAACAAAGACATAACCATGAACATCGCTTATAATATTTTGCTCAAAATATGAGAACATTTCAATATGCTGTAAAGACAGAAAATACATTCTATTATAGGCAATGTGCGGGACTAGTAATAGGTTGGTAGTTCACCTTTACCGGAAAAGATGTCTCCGACTAGCTTGGCCTACTGCTATATCCCCTTGAGGACGTAAAGAGAGGTAGCAGTGTTATGTAAAGGTATGCATACTTTTCCAGGTAGCTGCTCTGCAAATATCCTGGAGTGGGAGTGGCACACCAGTTAACAGTGCTGTTGAGGTTGAAATAGTCCTTGTAGGGTGAGCAAGCACAGAAGTTTGTAACAGTTTTACTACTGCTAGGTGACAGAAGTGAATTGCAGCAGATATCTATCTAGCTATGCTCTGTTGGGAAAGGAGAGGCCCCTTCTGTGGTGCGCTTAATCCACAAACAACTAGTTAGACTTACAATGTCATTGCTTCCAGTAGATTCTACAACGAATCGTAGAAAATATTCACAAACTGGGCTTCTCGACCAATTAGTCTATATCTTATATCCCCTACAAGAGCAGAATGCAGGTGAGAAGATGTGCCGCTTTTAGTAATTTATATATCCGGCCCGTGACTTGCCTCAACATGCGCCTAGCAAGCTAAGAGGTAAACTGCCTAACTGTGCGACCTAGCTCACTGGGATTTCTTTTCGCAGCAGATCTAACTGATAGGGAATGATATAAGCAGCCGGACTATCGTAAAATCATGCAGCACCAAAATGTATCTATAAACGCAGTTTTCAATCAAAACCGTTTAAAAAAGGTGCAGCTCCAAGTTAATCTAAATTAGCAATATCCCGATGACAGAATTCTGCCGTGACCTAAAGCCATCTTAAGTATTTTCAGAACCATTTACCATTGCGCAGCGCCAAGCTTGCATCCGTTGCTCCGTCGTGAATGCCTAACAGGTAGAAGGTAGGGGAGGAATATATAACCTAACAGTGGCCCCAGCGTCAAAGAGCAGGCTGAGGAATGCGTGACACTGTCAGGAAAAGCATTCCTGCACTGACGTTCCAGTGGTCAAATGGAAAACCCGGACAGAGGAAATTAAAAAGGGTTTAAAGGAATACAATATTAGGAATTATGTCCTATGGCTCCTAGTGTATGTAATCATGGGAGGAACCAGCCCATTCTAATAAAGAATATAGTAATCAGAAATGGTATTTTGTGTGCATAACCAAAGGAGGACCCTGCCCGTTCAGTATGGCTAAAAAGCGCACCCTGTTAGGAGTTGCTTCCTGTTTGTAATGGGAGGTCACACTAGTCCAATTGCTTTACTACATTCATACTGTAGGTCTCTAAAAGTGGGGAATACATCTACACATTTGAGCTTGTCTATTTATAGGCTAAAGAAAATCCTGACAATTTTTTTTTTCTTTATAAAATGATAGCACTTGACCATACAAATTATAATGGACATAACATTCTAACACAAGGACTCTTGGAACTGTGAAGTTCTAAATTTGGATTTACAAACTCAATATACTAAGCAATAGCCTACATTTGTGTCTATTTCATATTACAAGACAGAAAGGAAAGCTTCAGAAACATTATGATATAAGGTACAATCAGAACTTCATTGTTCCACAAGTCAGTAATTGCAGCATTCATCATACTCTACAACTAACTATTGCTGAGCATCCCTGCCTGCATGTTTATTTCTTCTAACTCATTGTGTCCCATATTTACCGTATCCAAAATATGTATCCACTTGCACTCCCTCAACGACAATATGTCCCGCCCCTAGGGTTTAGCGTCACTTTCTCAAGTACCCACCATTTCAAACTTTCAACCGGGTTGTCCTTGATCTGGATATGCTCAGCCAAGGGAGCTCCTTGCACTCAACATCTAATCCTGCTACAATGCTGGAGAACCTGTGTCTTCAACATTTGTATTATTTGACCCACGTAAAGCAGGCTACAGGTGCACTGTATGCATAAATGACTTGAGAGATGTTGCCATTAGTATTATTCTGTAAGATATATTTGCATTGTGAAGGAGAGGGTTAGACAAGCATTAAAAATGCAATAGGTCTCGCCTTTGATTAAGTTAAAGCTACTTGCTTTTCTATACAATACCATTAGCAAAGCAAATGGCTTTAACTTAATCAACTTAATTTGCAATGCAATAGGTCTTGCATTTATCAGAGTTTGAGCTATTGACATTGCAAATAACAATGCCTTTTATTTTTGTTTTAAAAACATAAATAAAAGGCATTGCCATTTACAATGCCATTAGCTTAAACTCAAGTAACTGCGAGACCTATTGCATTGCAAATGCTTGTTGCTCTTCTCATAGACTCCCATGTATAGACCACTGCACACAGCCCACTTGTGAACATCTGTCATGCTGTAAGGGATTCAGGAGGCAGTCAGCACTTCCATGGTTAAATCAAAAATCTCCGACTACCTTGTGACGTAAGCAAGCGACGCGAGGAACTGTGGTGTCAAGAAACATGATACAATTTTGGATAGATGCACAGCGAATGTTTTGTTGGAGTTAAGGAAAGTTAACTATGTTATGGTGCTCCTAAAGGTGACGTCGGGGTCCAACGACGTCCAGATCAAAATGTTAGAAGTGAAGCTAGAGAATCTCTAGTATCATCCCTTTTAGGCACACATGTTATTGTCTTAATCAGTTGGAAAAAGACTTCCACTCATTATTCCTGGTACTTGAATCTCTTTTTAATTCATTAAGGTTTCTTTCATAATTTTCAACTTAGTCTCATTTTTGTATACATTTCAATCATGTGCGCTTCAGGCAATGTCATTTCAACATATCCAATGCATTTCGGGCATTTCCATCATGCCCTTCATCAGGGAATCGACACTGTAAACATAATGTGGTAACAGTTACAATTATGTTTCTCACTGTTGTTAAAAACATCATCATCACGTCATTAAAGCAAATGATAACATCAAACATGAAAACAAACGATAATGGTGTCAAGTACGGTTCTCAATCAGCAGAAGGTTCCATGTACATAAGCGTGCAATTGTTGTGTGAAAAAGCGATCAAGACACAAATGAAAACGGAGTTTCACTTATAAGCCTTTCCTCGAGGGGTTTGTTTACCATCTGTAACGAGACAGTGAAAGCACGGTGAACGGTTTGGAAACAATGTTTCCGTGGAGCGCTCAAAAATGTGAACCTGGTCGGTTCTAGTAAACTAACCTACCCGAGGGGTGGTTTTTTCGGGTCTGTTGAAAATCTTCAAAAACGGCGGCACAGGTGATTCTGGCCGGCGTTCTGCTATTTTGAAAAAGTGCCGATCATGTGGTTGGTCATGTGCCCATAGAAATGGTCAATAGACTGAAATGTCGTCATATTTTCCGAAGGCCAATAAGTAAAAGTACAGGTGAGAGTAAGTGATAAAAGCGCAAGGATCTGCAAACGCTTGTGGTGGAAAAATAGGTTCAAGTGTAATGGTAATTATGTAAAACGTGAAAGCGAAGGTTAAGAAAGGGAGGGCATGTGGGAACCCGGGGTAGAACTGGTGGGAGATGTGCTAACGTTATGCGTTACTCTGGTGCTAGAGCTACCGAGGCGTTCAGTGAATGGCTGAATTAACGTGAGTATGCGATGAATGTGAGTGGGGCGTGTCTGCTATTAGTGTGAACTCGCACAGTAGTAACAAGATACGGTCATAGGAGCAATTATTTACAAGTAACATGACAGTTCAATTCTTTCATTCAAGCCTGTTGGCTTTTGGGTGGAAAGTTTGTGAATCCAGTAATTCCCTCTTCTAAGGAGATGTTTAGTATTGTCTCTTCCCTCAATTTTCTGGACGGTTTCTATTACAACAAACTTTATTGGGGAGATGTTGTGATGTTGTTCTACAAAGTGCGTCGACAAAGATGATTTCATGTTCTTTGGACGAATGTTAGATTTGTGTTCCGTTAGTCGCACTTTAATGCGACGTTCTGTCTTGCCGACATACATCTTACCACATGGGCATCTTATTCCATAGATCAGGTTGTTGGTGTCACACGTTGCGTTTACCCTAAGTTTGATAGGGTTACCTTGTGTTGGATGGTTAATTGTTTTTCCTCTAATAATACTGTTGCAATTGCCACAGTTGAGGCAAGGTTTGGTTCCGAAATACTCTGTGGCCTCAGGGAGTTTTGTCTGTAGGATTTCACCCAAGTTGTTTGCTCTGGTAAATGCAAATAGGGGTGGTTGATTGAAAATCTGTTTGAAATCTGGTTCGATGTTCAATATTGGCCAATGTTTCAAGATGACTTTTTTGTATTTCTTACTGGCTGTTGAAAATTTAGAGACAACTACAGTCCGTGTTTGCTCAGTTTTTTGTTTGGGAGTTAACCCACCACCAGTACAACTGTTGAAACTAATCCTTTTTTAGAACAGGGCCAAGCCCAAAAAGGAGACCCAGGAGAGGGAAAAGAAAAGGAAAAAGAGAGAGAACCACCGAACACACGCAGCACGACAGGAACAACCAAAGACTAGGAGAAGGAGAAGAGAACCAAAAAGAACCAGACCTAGATCAATTAGTCATTAACATCAGTGACCAACAGTACAGTCCTTATGAACTAGGATTACTTCAGAAGGGAACTTCTTTCGTACCTACCACGGACAACCTTGAACTAGAAGTGAGCTTCTTTAAGCTAATGCGTAAACTCAGACTAAGACACTTTTTTGATAACATACTTCCGGAGCGACCCCAACAAGAAAAAGACCAACTGCTAGGACTAAGACCTCAGAGTACTTTCCAAGCTCCCACAAGCCATAAAACATTAGATTTGTTTGAAAGTATTGTCAAACAAGATCTCAATAAGATCAAACACACCAAACCCAGAAGAAGAAACACAACTCAAAAGGATCTCGATACACTATACAAACTTGCATCTAAAGACAATATAGTGTTCAACAAAGCCGACAAAGGAGGTGCTATCGTGATCATGAACAAAAGTATGTATGATACAAAAGTGATGGAACATATCACAGACACCAATACAGATAGCAAATTGGACAATAACCCCACATCGGAATACTCCAAAATACTACGGACAATCATTGATGAAGCTCACAAGCAAGGCATAATCACAGATAGGACTAAAAACTTCCTTATATCTTCCAATCCTAAAAGCCCTACATTACGTATGGTACCCAAGATACACAAAAACACCATGGATCCACCAATGAGGCCAATAGTATCCACACGTGGGAGTCTTCATGAACCAATCGGTCAGCTAATTGACAAATACCTACAACCAACAGTACAAGCCATGCAAACCTATGTAAAGGATACTTCACAATTCTTACAGAAACTACAACTAATACCATGGAACCCGGAAGAAAAAGTGATATTATGTACAGCAGACGTACGTAGTCTGTACACGAGCATACCCCATGACGTGGGGATAGAAGCTATGGAAGCAGCCCTTATGAATACTGAACTTGATCATGATTTTCAGACATTTCTAATGGAACTCATGTACTTCACATTGTACCACAGTTATTTCAGAGTCAACGAATCATGGTATCAACAACTCACCGGAATGGCCATGGGCAATTCGGCAGCACCAGTGTATGCGAACATTTTTATGCAGTGGTACGAAAACAAACGCATATTCACCAAAAAAGAATGGAAGGATAACCTCAAAATGATCATCAGATACATTGATGACCTTTTCATCCTTTGGACAAACACTGAGGAGAAGTTACAAATTGAACTGATTGAGTTCAACAAACTAGACGAACGAATCCAATTAACTTGGGATATATCTGACACCACGGTCAACTTTCTGGATGCTAAAGTTTCAATAACTCCACAGGGATTCACCACGGATTTATATGTCAAACCAACAGACAGAAATAACATGTTACTCCACTCGAGCTTTCATGAACCCAACTTGATAAGAAACTTACCGTTTTCACAGATGGCCAGAGTAAAAAGAATCACCTCTGATGATCAAACTTTAAACATTAGACTCAAAGAAATGACCAACAAATTCATCAATAGAGGGTACCCTCAGACACTGGTTGAAGAATCCAAAGGGAGGATTGACAAAATTAACAGGACAAACCTCTTAACTCCCAAACAAAAAACTGAGCAAACACGGACTGTAGTTGTCTCTAAATTTTCAACAGCCAGTAAGAAATACAAAAAAAGTCATCTTGAAACATTGGCCAATATTGAACATCGAACCAGATTTCAAACAGATTTTCAATCAACCACCCCTATTTGCATTTACCAGAGCAAACAACTTGGGTGAAATCCTACAGACAAAACTCCCTGAGGCCACAGAGTATTTCGGAACCAAACCTTGCCTCAACTGTGGCAATTGCAACAGTATTATTAGAGGAAAAACAATTAACCATCCAACACAAGGTAACCCTATCAAACTTAGGGTAAACGCAACGTGTGACACCAGCAACCTGATCTATGGAATAAGATGCCCATGTGGTAAGATGTATGTCGGCAAGACAGAACGTCGCATTAAAGTGAGACTAACAGAACACAAATCTAACATTCGTCTAAAGAACATGAAATCATCTTTGTCGACGCACTTTGTAGAACAACATCTCCCAAATAAAGTTTGTTGTACTTGAAACCGTCCAGAAAATTGAGGGAAGAGACAATACTAAACATCTCCTTAGAAGAGAGAATTACTGGATTCAAAAACTTTCCACCCAAAAGCCAACAGGCTTGAATGAAAGAATTGAACTGTCATGTTACTTGTAAATAATTGCTCCTATGACCGTATCTTGTTACTACTGTGCGAGTTCACACTAATAGCAGACACGCCCCACTCACATTCATCGCATACTCACGTTAATTCAGCCATTCACTGAACGCCTCGGTAGCTCTAGCACCAGAGTAACGCATAACGTTAGCACATCTCCCACCAGTTCTACCCCGGGTTCCCACATGCCCTCCCTTTCTTAACCTTCGCTTTCACGTTTTACATAATTACCATTACACTTGAACCTATTTTTCCACCACAAGCGTTTGCAGATCCTTGCGCTTTTATCACTTACTCTCACCTGTACTTTTACTTATTGGCCTTCGGAAAATATGACGACATTTCAGTCTATTGACCATTTCTATGGGCACATGACCAACCACATGATCGGCACTTTTTCAAAATAGCAGAACGCCGGCCAGAATCACCTGTGCCGCCGTTTTTGAAGATTTTCAACAGACCCGAAAAAACCACCCCTCAGGTTAGTTTACTAGAACCGACCAGGTTCACATTTTTGAGCGCTCCACGGAAACATTGTTTCCAAACCGTTCACCGTGATTTCACTGTCTCGTTACAGATGGTAAACAAACCCCTCGAGGAAAGGCTTGTAAGTGAAACTCCGTTTTCATTTGTGTCTTGATCGCTTTTTCACACAACAATTGCACGCTTATGTACATGGAACCTTCTGTTGATTGAGAACCGTACTTGACACCATTATCGTTTGTTTTCATGTTTGATGTTATCGTTTGCTTTAATGGCGTGATGATGATGTTTTTAACAACAGTGAGAAACATAATTGTAACTGTTACCACATTATGTTTAGAGTGTCGATTCCCTGATGAAGGGCATGATGGAAAGGCCCGAAATGCATTGGATATGTTGAAATGACATTGCCTGAAGCGCACATGATTGAAATGTATACAAAAATGAGACTAAGTTGAAAATTATGAAAGAAACCTTAATGAATTAAAAAGAGATTCAAGTACCAGGAATAATGAGTGGAAGTCTTTTTCCAACTGATTAAGACAATAACATGTGTGCCTAAAAGGGATGATACTAGAGATTCTCTAGCTTCACTTCTAACAACGTGTCAAGAAACATGCCATTTGCTGAGATTCATGAAAATCAGACAGTAATATCTCCTTTGACTAAAAATGATATACAATTTATGTGGACGATAGTAAGGACATACGCTTACAAGAGCTGGACATTTCGCCTACATATTCAGATACAAGGGGCACCAGTGTGTTTTCGAAAATGAACTCAGTCCTTTACATATTTATTACAGGGGTCTAATTCCGGGTTCCAAGTTATCGGCTGAACGGACAGGGCAGAGAATGTTTGGTAGGAACTGTTCTGGGGTCACCAGGTGACAGCGGACGGCTGTTACACTGGCCCCGGTGTCACGGAGAGCTTCGGCCTGGCGTCCATTGATGCTCACCCATTGGCTGTACTTCCGGGTGTTAGCGGGTAGGGGGACCCGCGGGACCATGTCTTTCCCCCCTAAGCATGCTAGAGCCATGGCGGCTGGCTCCCATTCTTGATGCTCTTGCTCATATTCTTCCTGTTCCTCGGAGATCTGTTCTTCCCCCAGGGCAGCAGCGGCCACTTGGCGGGGTCTTGGGCTCTGGTACTGTGGGCAATTTGGGTCGTTTGCATAGTGGCCGACTCGTTGGCATCGGTGACACGTGACATTGGCTCTGTATCCCGGTCGCGCCGGGGTGCTGCCCCGGTTGGCCGGGGGGGTGGTGCTGGTAGCGGGGGCGACCGGAGCGTTGTCTCTTCCTCGTCCTTGGCCCCCTCCTCCTCCTCGGGGACGGTGCTGACCGTTGTTGTTCCGGTTCTGTTCATAGGATCCATTTCGGCCCACTCTGGTGATTTCCCACCGGTCAGCCTCGGCTGCGAGCTGCCGTGGATCAGTCAATTTGCTGTCGAGGAGGTGCTGCCGGAGCTCAATGAAGCAATTGTTTGATAGATGCTCCCACACCATGAGATTGAATAGTTGTTCGTAAGTTGTGACATTGCTTCCTTTGATCCAGCCCTCGAAGGCTCGGCTAAAATAGTTCACGTAGTCCACCCAAGTTGTACCCGGGATGCGGGTGCAGTCTCGGAACCTCTGACGGTACATCTCGGGTGTGAGCCCATAGCGGGTGAGGAGGGCAGCTTTCATGTGGTCATAGGAGGTCATCTGGTGGTCCGGGAGCTGTAGCAGGGCATCGCGGCCCTCATTGAGGAATCTCCCCCATAGACCGGCTCCCCAGTCGCTTCGATCGATCCGGTGGGCGGTCATAGCGATTTCGTAGGCCTTGAACCATTGCTGGATGTCGTCCTCTCGGAAGTATTCTCGAACGACATCCTTGGGGATGTGTACCTTCTTATCGGTTGTCCCTGGGGTGGGGGGTTGCTCGGGCACTCCTAATTCTTTGTTCTGCTTGCGTAAGTCTATCTCAGCTAACTTGCGCTCGTGTTCATATGCCAGTCTCTTTTCCTCGAGCTCCCTTTGTCTCTGTTTTTCCTCTCTTTCTTCTCGGAGACGCAGGTGCTCTAAGCTCAGTTTTTGTTCGGCCAACTTAAGTTAAACATCCATTTTGAGCCGGGCCATTTCTAGCTCATGTAGCCGTGTTTTTTCTCGTTCCTGGATCTCGTCTTGCGAGAGACCCTTTCTTCGCTCCTCGGGGGCCGTGGTGTTTTTTTCTACTGCTGCGATGCTTTGGTCGGTGGTTCCGACGGCCCCGGTTTCTGCCTAGGACTCTAGGGCATGCTTGAAATCGTCTTTGGTACTTAGACCGGTGGTAGCGATACCTAGTTCGATGCAGAATTGTTTTAATTCACGATGGCTGTACTCGTCCAATTTCTCCATCTGAAATTTCTCGGTGGATCCGCTTTCTTTGGTTGTCATCGTGATTTCGTCGTGGGGTGAGCTACTTTCTGTACGATTATGCGGTGATTCGGATCGCGCCGCTGGCCACCAATGTTAGACGGACCGGGAGGGTCAGCCGAGGATAAGGGGAGAGGTCTCCGGGGAGAGCCGTCTCCAGCGATCGCACAGACAAGTAACTTCCCCCCCCCCCCACAGACGGACACCACACCAGGTTAAGGTTTAACGATACTTTATAAGCAATTCTTTAAGTACGGTGAAATGATACAAGGAGGTCTGGACTCAGAGGTCCCCTCGATTCTGGTCTCTGGATTGGGAAAAGGGTAGCGGGACAGTCTTGTTACCAATAGATGGAATAGCTCTCAATCCTCGAGCTCGGCGTTCTAGATGGACGGGCCGCGGCGGAGCCAGCAGGTCCCGAGATGGATGAAGGAAGCGACGGTCCGCGGCGGAGCCAGCAGGTCCCGATGAAGATGGTGGTTACAAACGGTCCGCGGCCACGCCAGCAGGTCCCGACGACGATGAAGGTTTACGAAGGTTGCGGCAGCGCCAGCAGGCAGGACGATAGTTCGCAAGGCAGAGCTACGGCAGCGCCAATAGCCCGTCAAGGATGAGTTCTTCTCTGCGTCTCTCGGCTCCAGGATACAACTGCCTTCCTGCTCTGGAGCTGCCCCAGTTATAGGGCTGGTGCCCTTTGATGTCCGGACCCTCGCACTTGGAGGTCGGGGGTCCGGGATGAAGGAGTCCAGACACCCAGCAGGGGGGTGGAGCCAGCGCCCGGGGAGGTTGTGGGCGAGCGGTACCTGGCGGGGGAGAGCCATCGACACCTCTTTCTCCCATTGACCTGCCAAGTAGTCCGCTCACCTCCTGGGTGGATGGTGGTGCCGGGATGTCTGAGGCCTGGCCAGGCCCAGGGTTGGGGTCGATCGGGAGCCACGCGGCCTCGTGGTGGAGGGTCCAAGATGGCGCCCAGGCTGGGGGCGCGGGCCGGTAGTGGATCGGGCCCACGAGGTCGATATGTTCAGAGGCAAGGGTCCCGGAGGGGACGGAAAACGTGAAGTGGTGGTGTGTGACACTTGAGGGGCCGGGCTCGGGCCTGGTCGGGCAGAGGGGGAGCGGCCCTTCACGTGGCCTGTCCAACACAGGAGGACAAGTTTCTTCCTTAGCACTAGAGCCCATGACACACTCACTGGCTACGTCACTGTGTGTGAGATGAAAAGATGTTGACGGAGACTCTATGAAGGTATGTTACATTACTCTGTTTGAAGCATTACGCTTTTGAAGTGTGCATAAACAGTATCTGTATGGTCCCTACGTGCCTGTCTTAGAGATGAGGACCAGAAAAGACAGAAGGGTATTAAAGGTAACACACTATGACTTTGTAGATAGGAACACATCATTAGAAGGAATATAGAATGCAGGGGTGAAGATGGAAATGAAATAAATACATCTCTTAAATAGGGTGTTTTTGAAAGCAGTGATAACATACTTTCCTATAAAAGAAAACGATTCAGCTCAACAATAGTTAAACTCGGCCAGAATGTTTTTCTCCTACTTATTTTAGTACTAACAAACGACTTTTTTTTTCTTAGAGGAGGGTAAAATAATTTAAAAAAAAGTAAACTCCCCAGATATTTTGTTTTGGAAACAAACAGAGGATTCAGCCAAATATGCATTGCCTCAGAGTAGAAATTAATAGTTTCAATTACCGTTTGAATCTACAGAGGGCGGCAGAGACATTGTTAGGCAGTGGTATCCTCTAAGGAGTGTCATGGGGAATCTATTTTTCTATCCATTTCACCTGTATTTCTACCTCTCAGCCTGTCTTCTCCCTGCTTATCTATATTTCATGCTCTGGCATGTCTGTGTAAGGGTTTTGAGATCCACCCAAGAAATGTTGCAACTGTTTTTAAGTGACCCCAACTCTAAAAATGTAATGTATAATTATTACTTAACACCATGCAGGTTTTGAACTAGTAGAAGATTAGTAATTACATTTAAAAAAAAGTTGCTCAGATCATGGGGACCCAAATTATGTGTTGCCAGGGTCTCAAAAATGTAGATAAGACTTGACAGTATTAACAGCAAGTATACTGTGATGATTAGAGGGCGGTTCATATGAATGTAAGAGTCAGTTATAATTTACACCCCCTAAACCCATTAGTTCATTATTAGGTTTGACCCACTGGCCACTTCAGGGCGCTGAATCCCCCATCTATGCACATTTTAGAGCCTTGGTCACACATCTTTCAAGGCACAAACTGAGATTCCTGTATAATGGTCCACAGAGGCCCTGGGCATGTGGTTTATTTCACAAGGTTCACCTCTACAGTAAGCCAGGAGGTACCCACAGCTTCCAAGGTTTGAACCGGGTCATCGCGCCTTGCAGGGCCGGCCTTAGGCATGTGCAAGCTGTGCACCTGCACAGGGCCACCGAACCCCAGGGGCCACCACACAAATATATATCCTTAATATAATAATCCTCTGAGAATGGATACATATTTGCGTGGTGGCCCCTGGCAGGGATTTGGAGGCCTCCGGCTCTGTTCCACTTCCAAACACCTTCCTGAGCTCCGGGGGAGGCCCTGCCCCACTCGGAACCCCTCTTCCGGGGCCCCCTACCTACGCTCCCTGCCCAGGGCCACCATGAGCCTAGAGCCGCCCCTGCGCCTTGACTCCTGCTGCAAACGAGAGAAGCTCCGGGCAAACTTGACCTTTGACCCGTCAAGATTTTAGCCGCTCAGGCCTTTGTGCGACTGTTACTCTCGAAAACGCAATTCTCCGATGTGAACCATTATAGAATGTAAGTGTCATAATAAAACGTGTAATCTTATAAAGCAGAAAGGATGAGAAATACGAGGCAAGTAAGTAAGTAAGTAATCTTTATTTAGCATAGTTACTTAAAACCATTGCAATATAAAAATGAATTAAGAACAGAAAAGATAACACTACAGTTTTAAAAGACTCAGAATTTAAAATTTAAAATGTTCACATTTCCTTATGACCGATGTGCTCGTATTTGGACTTAATATTTGTAAGTTATTGCTCGGTGTCCTCATGAGCTCATGAAGTCGGTAAAACAGTCAGCGAAGTGATGTCAAGTCGGTTGAATCGGGGCAGTTATGGATTGGGTTTTTTGGCATCTTTTTTTCAACTGCCTTCAGAAATTTTACAAAGCTGCAGTTCAAGCCAGGGTTATTAGGATGAAAACATGCAAGGACCGCCGCCCTTCTAGTGCGGATCCCTTGCCGATTGAAGTGGTGTTTTAGCCAGCGTTTCCGTTCGCCCCGTAGTTTTTCACAAGAGCATATCCAGTGCAGCATGTCCTCTTGTGCCAAGCCGCATAGCAGACATAGGGGGTCAGCTTTGATTTTGAGCCAGCGTGGGAGATTTTGAGTACAAGGTAGCAGGCCCAACCTGTGCCTTAGAAAGCACATCTTGACACTTTTGGTGTAGCCCTCGGCCAGATAGCGCTGCTGTGCTTTGGTTGTGTACGAATTCAGAGTCAACCAGCCATGTGTTCTCTTCGAGAGGGTTTCTTTGTCTTGCAACCATGATTGTAATTTGATTGATTTTTTTACCAGTTTTTTTAAATTTGTATGACTTGTTGGAGTGTTCCAGAGCTGTTCTAGACCTGTATTCGTCAGGCTGCCCGTGAGGTACTTAGCTGTTGCTGAGGAAGGATGCTGTTCTAACTCCTTCCACAGGTGTTCATTCAGGGTTCCTTGTTTTGATTTCCTCACTTTGTCCCAGGCTATCACGTAGGCTCCCTGCCTTGCCAGGAACTGTTGGTCGATGCCGAATTCGAGCCTGATTTGAGCGGGTGAGGTTTGCTTGGGTAGACTGAAAATGATTCTGTAAGCTGCTGTTATAGTATTGTCAAGGATCTTAGCATCCCTTCCTCTGAGTGCCTCACTCCCGTAAGTAATTGTTGGAAGAAGTTTAGCACGAATTACTTGCGTCAGGGGTAAGAGGGATGGGCCGGAGAGTTTGTGATTTAGCGCCTTCAACGAAATCGCTAACGAAAGACCTTTCCCTCGTATGCTTGTTCTCTGAACCGAGAACTGCCCACCGTTGTCGATCTTCACTCCTAGATATTTGTATGTTGGGGTTTCTTCGATTCTTGTCATGTTCCAATGCCATGATGTTGGTTTCCTTTTTTTCCTGCTAATGGTCATTGTTTGGGTTTTCCCCAGATTTATTGTAAGATCGTTCTTACTTGAGTACCTTTGTGTTGCGTCTAAAAGATGTTGGAGTCCTACCTTAGTGTGACTTATTAAGACGATATCGTCTGCGTATAGTAGACAAGGTAGCTGGAGCCCTCCTAGTTTAGGGGCGTGAGAATTGCAGCCATTTAGTATTGGGACAAGGTCACCTAGGAATAGGTTAAAAGGCGTGGGGGCCAGGACGCAGCCTTGCTTTAGGCCCTTATTGGTCTGTATGGGCCTTGACAAGGCAGATCCATCCCCTATTTTTATCTGTACCCAGGTCTCTGTGTGCAGGTTGATGAGCAGGTCCAACAGGGGTCTTGAGATCCCCCAGTCGTTCAATTTAGACCATAAAAGCTTCCGATTTACGTTATCGAAAGCGGCCTTGTAGTCGATGAAGCAGAAATGAATGGGCATTTTGTTAGATTCTGCTTTGTCTATGAGCATACCCATGCTCAGGATGTTTGTCATCGTGCCCACTGACTTAGCGAAGCCTGTCTGGTTGGCAGGGATTAAGGATCTCTCTGTAGCCCAGGCTATCAGCTCTTCAAGTAAGGTACCTGCAAAGTATTTTGCCTCGTTATCAATTAAAGCCACCAGTCGGTAGTTATGTGGGGAAGCCTTATCTCCTGCCTTATAGATTGGGGAGATGATAGAGCCCCTCCAGGACCTTGGAATGGTGTTGAATTGTCGTATTTCCAGAAAGAGGGGTTCCAGGGCTGCTGCCCAGCCTGGCACATCTTGTTTGTAGAGAATAGGAGGTATGCCATTTGGCCCTGGCGCTCCCTCCTTTCTTCCTTTTTAGGGCTCGCTGGTACTGCATCCGAAGGATGCGTCCAGCTGGAGCTCTTTAGTTGCCTGACTCGGGGGAATGAAGGACAAGAAACTGTCACGAGCTTTTTCTCGGCTGGATTCAGCTGCGTGCACGCGCTTTTTCCTTCAGTTTCTTTCACAATGTTTCTTTCTTTGTGTGAGCTTGCCTTCACTTTCGTTTCCTGTCTTAGACCAGAGCGAGTTTGTTTCCACTGTTCGCTTTTACTATGGGCATTCTTTGAACACGAAATAAATAGAAATGCGGCATTTAAAAGTGTGCGATGCACGGGTGATTGCAGAGGCATCGAAGGTGACACTACTGTGCTTGATGTTTTAATGAAATAAATAGAATATCATGTTTCTTTCTGCCTTGACTTTCGTTTCCTGTCTTAGAGCAGAGCGTGTTTGTTTTCACTGACCGTTTAACAATGGGCATTCTCACGAACACGAAATAAATAGATCACAGCCACACCTCCTCCCTCCCTCCCTCCCTCCTTCCCCCCCCCCGCCGCCGCACCTACACACACAGAGCAGGCTGTTCACAACACATGCACACGCAGGCAGACACGAGCGCACACATACAGACACACACTACACCTCCCAAGCCCCCCCCCCCCCCGTCGCCGCCGCCGCTGCACCTACACACACACACACACACACACACAGAGCAGGCTGTTCACAACACATGCACACGCAGGCAGACACGAGCGCACACATACAGACACACACTACACCTCCCCAGCCCCCCCCCCCGTCGCCGCTGCACCTACACACACACACACACACAGAGAGCAGGCTGTTCACAACACATGCACACGCAGGCAGACACGAGCGCACACATACAGACACACGCTACACCTCCCCAGCCCCCCCCGCTGCCGCCCCCCACACATGAGTACACACACAGACAATCCCCCCGCGCATACACACACGCGCGCACGCACACACTGCATACATACACGCTTCCCCCCCCACCTCACCAGAGACACACGCGCGCGCACACATCCCCCTCACACCCCCCTCACCAGGTTTTTCTTGCGTGTCCCTCGGCAGCCAGCGGGTCATTCCGGTTAACAGGCGGGGGCCGCGGGGCTCTCAACGAGCACGGGAGCCCCACTAGCTAACACGGAAATCCTCCGGCGGGCACAGGAGCGCCTGCTTCCTGTTTTTGTCTGGCCCCGCCCCCGTCCCAACAAAGGTTGCCTGGCTTCCTGTTAAAGCCGGGCTGTGGCGGTGAGTTTGCTTGTTTTCTCATTGCGGACCTTTAATTTGAGGATGCAACGCGGGCCTGACACTGGCACTCATGAGATCCCTTCAGACTTTGCGACAGCCTGCTCTCATGCTAGGCGTTTCCCTGTGTTTCTCTGCAGACGCGCATGCATATGAACCTGCCTGTAACAAAGTTAGCGCGGAAAGGTCTAGTGCTCACATGACCGGGGTCCCGCGCCAGGCACCCGGACTGGTGTGCAGCAGCAGGCAGCGCCCGCAGGCAGCAGAGGCTAACTGGGAGGCTGTGATGAAAGGCGCGAGCCTGCCTCTGACACAGGTGTGGTGTCTGTGCACATTAAGGCTGCCTGCACGTAGAGGCCTCTGATTTAATTATGGGAGCAGTGCTTGATACCCAAAAGCCGCGGATTCAGCAGCCAGCGAGGGGAGCTGCTGGGGGGCCTCCCTCCCCTCTGCTTATGGCTGCATTATTTTACCTCGTTAATTGTCAACGTTGCCTTTCGCAGGTCTTGGACAGACTCTTTGTTTTGCAGATGTGTGTATACCTCTCACTGTTTCACTCTTGCTGGTAGCGAGTGTGCCTAGCGCAGCACGTCATATATTCAGAGCAGGTCCGATTCTTTATCATTATTTGATAGTGCTCGTGGTCCGGCGCGCAGAAAGAGCAGCTGCAGTGGGCATGATATTGAGAAACCCTTTCTTAAGTAGCACTCACCAGTTTCCGTGTGATTATTCAGAAGTGGGTTTCGCATTTTCCTCGAATTACGTTAAAATGAAACTTGTGCTCCCAAAATTGTTTCTAGGGATGACATGTCTGTAGCCACACTGCACCCTCACACACACACCGCACCCTCACACACCGCACCCTCACACACCGTAACCTTACACACACTGCACCCTCAGACACTGCACCCTCACACACTGCACCCTCACAGACACTGCACCCTCACACACCGCACCCTCGCACACACTGCACCTTCACACACACTGCACCTTCACACACACCGCACCCTCACACACCGCACCCTCACACACCGCACCCTCACACACCGCACCCTCACACACCGCACCCTCACACACCGCACCCTCACACACCGCACCCTCACACACCGCACCCTCACACACCGCACCCTCACACACCGCACCCTCACACACCGCACCCTCACACACCGCACCCTCACACACACTGAACCCTCACACACACTGAACCCTCACACACACTGAACCCTCACACACACTGAACCCTCACACACACTGAACCCTCACACACTGCACACACACACACACCGCACACACACACACCACACACACTCTGCACCCTCACACACTCTGCACCTTCACACACACTGCACCCTCACACACACTGCACCCTCACACACACTGCACCCTCACACACACTGCACCCTCACACACACTGCACCCTCACACACACTGCACCCTCACACACCCTCACACACAGCTTATTTGTTATTTTCTTCATTCATTGGAAAGTTTGCTCCCTTTAAGATCTGAGCACAGCTGTCTGGTCCTGTTTATGGCTGATAGATCATGTCTGTAGCCACACTGCACCCTCACACACACACTGCACCCTCACACCACACCCTCACACACCGCACCCTCACACACACTGCACCCTCACACACACTGCACCCATACACACAGCACCCTCACACACGCTACAACCTCACAACCCACACCCTCACACCCTCACACACCGCACCCTCACACACCGCACCCTCACACACCGCACCCTCACACACCGCACCCGCACACACACTGCACCCTCACACCCACTGCACCCGCACACACACTGCACCCTCACACACACTGCACCCTCACACACACTACAACCTCACAACCCACACCCTCACACCCCGCACCCTCACACCCGCACCCTCACACCCCGCACCCTCACACCCCGCACCCTCACACACACACTGCACCCGCACACACACACACACTGCACCCGCACATACACTGCACCCGCACACGCTGTACCCTCACACGCCGCAACCCACACACACCGCACCCACACACACCGCACCCTCACACACCGCACCCTCACACACCGCACCCTCACACACCGCACCCTCACACACCGCACCCTCACACACCGCACCCTCACACACCGCACCCTCACACACCGCACCCTCACACACCGCACCCTCACACACCGCACCCTCACACACCGCACCCTCACACACCGCACCCTCACACACGCTACAACCTCACAACCCACACCCTCACACCCCACACCCTCACACCCTCACACACCGCACCCTCACACACCGCACCCTCACACACCGCAACCGCACACACACACTGCACCCTCACACACCGCACCCGCACACACACTGCACCCGCACACACACTGCACCCTCACACACCGCACCCTCACACACTGCACCCGCACACACACACTGCACCCGCACACACACACTGCACCCGCACACACACACTGCACCCGCACACACACTGCACCTGCACACACACTGCACCCTCACACACACTGCACCCTCACACACACTGCACCCGCACACACACTGCACCCGCACACACACTGCACCCTCACACACACTACAACCTCACAACCCACACCCTCACACCCCGCACCCTCACACCCCGCACCCTCACACCCCGCACCCTCACACCCCGCACCCTCACACCCCGCACCCTCACACCCCGCACCCTCACACACCGCACCCGCACACACCGCACCCGCACACACACACTGCACCCGCACACACACTGCACCTGCACACACACTGCACCCTCACACACACTGCACCCTCACACACACTGCACCCTCACACACACTGCACCCGCACACACACTGCACCCTCACACACACTGCACCCTCACAACCCACACCCTCACACCCCGCACCCTCACACCCCGCACCCTCACACCCCGCACCCTCACACACCGCACCCTCACACACCGCACCCGCACACACACACCGCACCCGCACACACACACACTGCACCCGCACACACACACACTGCACCCGCACACACACACTGCACCCGCACACACACCGCACCCTCACACACCGCACCCTCACACACCGCACCCTCACACACCGCACCCTCACACACCGCACCCTCACACACCGCACCCTCACACACCGCACCCTCACACACCGCACCCTCACACACCGCACCCTCACACACCGCACCCTCACACACGCTACAACCTCACACACGCTACAACCTCACAACCCACACCCTCACACCCCACACCCTCACACACCGCACCCTCACACACCGCAACCGCACACACACACTGCACCCTCACACACTGCACCCGCACACACACACTGCACCCGCACACACACACATACACTGCACCCGCACACGCCGCAACCCACACACCGCACCCACACACGCCGCAACCCACACACACCGCACCCACACACACCGCACCCTCACACACCGCACCCTCACACACCGCACCCTCACACACCGCACCCTCACACACCGCACCCTCACACACCGCACCCTCACACACCGCACCCTCACACACGCTACAACCTCACACACGCTACAACCTCACACCCCACACCCTCACACACCGCACCCTCTGTTGGACAGGCCACATGACGGGCCGCTCTCCCCCGGCTCGACCAGGCCCGAGCCCAGTCACGCAAGCACCACACACCACCATTGCACGTCCTACGTCCCCTCAGGGACCCCTGCCCTCGAACATGATAACCTCGTGGGTCCGATCCACTGCCGGCCCATGCGCCCAGCCCGGGCCGCCATCTTGGACACTTCGCCACGAGGCCGCCTGGCCCCTGATCGACCTCAACCCTGGGCCTAGCCCGGCCTCAGACATTCCGGCACCACCCTCCACCCAGGAGGTGAGCGGGCTACTTGGCAAGTCAATGGGAGAAAGAGGTGCCGATGGCTCTCCCCCGCCCAGTGCCGCTCGCCCATCGCCTCCCCGGGCGCTGGCTCCACCCCCCTGCTGGGTGTCTGGACTCCCTCATCCCGGACCCCCCGACCTCCAAGTGCGAGGGTCCGGACATCAAAGCACGTCAGCCCTATAACTGGGGCAGCTCCAGAGCAGGAAGGCAGTTGTATCTTGGAGTCGAGAGACGTAAAGAGGAACTCATCCTGGACGGACTTCTGGCGCTGCCGTAGCTCTGTCCTGTGCACCATCGTCCTGCCTGTTGGCGCTGCCACAGTCGTCGTAACCTTCATCCTTCATCGTCGTCCGGATCTGCTGGCGTGGCCGCGGACCGTTGTAACCGTCATCTTTCACCGGGACCTGCAGGCTCCGCCGCGGACCGTCGCCCTTCATCTACTTCGGGACCTGCTTGGCTCCTCCACGGCCCGACCATCTAAGAACGCCGAGCTCGAGGATTGTGAGCTATTTCGACCTCATTGGTAATTAAGACTGTCCCGCTACCCTTTTCCTCAAAGAGATCAGAACCGAGGGGACCCCGGAGTCCAGACCTCCTTGTATCATACTATCGTAACCTAAGAATTGCATATAAAGTCTCGTTAACCTTCAACCTTGTGTGGTGTCCGTCTGTGGGGGGGGGAAGTTACTTGTCTGTACAGTCGTTGGAGACGGCTCTCCCTGGAGACCTCTCCCCGTAATCTCGGCCGACCCTCCCGGTCCGTCTAACATTGGTGGCCAGCGGCGCGATCCGAATCACCGCATAACGTACAGAGAGTAGCTCACCCCACAACGAACAACAATGTCGACTAAAGAGAGCGGATCAACCGAGAAGTTCCAAATGGAAAAACTAGAGGAATACAGCCATCGTGAACTAAAGCAGTTCTGCATCGAACTAGGTATCGCTACCACCGGACTAAGCACCAAAGATGATTTCAAGCATGCCCTAGAATCTTGGGCAGAGACCGGGGATGTCGAAGCCCCTGAGCAAAGCACCGCGAAAAATACCAACACGGCCCCTGAGGGCCAAAGAACCAGTCTCTCGCAAGACGAGATCCAAGAAAGAGAAAAAGCCCGACTACACGAACTCGAAATGGCCCGACTCAAGATGGACATAGAACTCAAATTGGCCGAGCAAAAAATAAACTTAGAGCACCTTCGCCTCCGAGAAGAAAGAGAGGAGAAACAGAGGCAAAGGGAGCTCGAGGAAAAAAGACTAACGTACGAGCACGAACGGAACCTAGCCGAGATCAACCTGCGCAAACAAAATAAAGAGTTAGGGGTGCCCGACAGACCGTCCACCCCAGGGACCACGGAGAAAAAAGTGCACATCCCCAAGGATGTGGTCCGAGAATATTTTCGAGAAGACGACATCCAGCAATGGTTTAAGGCCTATGAAATCGCGATGACTGCGCACCGGATCGATAGAGCCGACTGGGGAGCCGGCTTATGGGGCAAATTCCTCAATGAGGGCCGCGATACTCTGTTACAGCTCCCAGACCACCAGATGACCTCCTACGACCATATGAAAGCGGCCCTCCTCACCCGCTATGGCCTCACGCCCGAGATGTACCGCCAGAGGTTCCGAGACTGCACACGCATTCCAGGTACAACTTGGGTGGACTATGTAACGTACTTTAGCCGAGCCTTCGAAGGCTGGATCAGAGGGAACAACGTCACGACCTACGAACAGCTGTTCAATCTGATGGTATGGGAGCACCTGTCCAACAATTGCTTCATTGAACTGCGCCAACATCTCCTCGACAGCAAGTTAACCGATCCCCGGCAGCTCGCAGCCGAAGCGGACCGGTGGGAAATCACCAGAGTGGGCCGGAATGGGTCCTACGAGCAGAACAGGAACAACAATGGTCACCACCGACCCAGAGGAGGAGGAGGGGGCCAAGGACGAGGAAGAGACAACACTCCGGCCGCCCCCACTACCAACACCACCCCCCCGGCCAACCGGGGCAGCACCCCGGCGCGACCGGGGTACAGAGCCAATGTTACATGTCACCGATGCCAACGAGTCGGCCACTATGCAAACGACCCAAGCTGCCCGCAGTATCAGAGTCCAAAACCCCGCCATGTGGCCGCCGCGGCACTAGGGGAGGAACAGATCTCCGAGGAACAAGAAACAGACGAGCAAGAGTATCAAGAGTGGGAGCCAGCCGCCATGACTCTCGCGTGCTTAGGGGGAAGAGACATGGTCCCGCGGGTCCCCCTACCCGCTAACACCCAGAAGTACAGCCAATGGGTGAGCATTAATGGACAACGGGCCGAAGCCCTTCGAGACACCGGGGCCAGTGTGACAGCCGTCCGCTGCCATCTGGTGACCCCAGAACAATATCTACCGAACATTCTCTGCCCTGTGCGATCAGCCGACAACTCGGAGAGTCTGTGTCGGATGGCCTGCGTCCCCTTTGAATGGGGAGGGGTCTCCGGCATGTTGAAGGTAACGGTCCGAGACGACGCCCCCGTGGACTGCCTTCTCGGAAATGATCTGGAAAGCTCCCCGTGGGCAGCCGTGGAGCGAAAAGAACACTTGGGGATGTTGGGCGTCCCAGACTGGGCGTGTGTCACCACCCGGTCCATGGCCGCCCGTGCCAACCATCACCCGGAAGAACCAGAATGGCCGGCGCCACCGCCTCCGGTCGCCCCCGCCGAGACCCCCGGCCATGGCACCCCCCTCGAACTTGCTCAACCTTCCGACTTCGCTAATCTTGACCAGTGGGCTCAAGAAGGGGGACCCACACAAGAACAATTTCGTCAGGAACAGAAGACCTGCCCCTCCCTTGAGGGACTCCGACAACAAGCGCTCGCCCAAAGCGCAGGGGACACCTCCGGAACTCATTGGGTCTACTGGGACAATGATCTATTATACAGCGAGCAACGAATCGCCGAGCTGGGGGCCAACCGGGTACTAGTGGTGCCCCTCCGCTTTAGAGACTTCCTGCTAAATCTGGCCCACGATGTCCCCCTGGCAGGGCACCTGGGACAAGATAAAACCTACAGCCGCCTAGTGACCCACTTCTTCTGGCCCAAAATGAGAAACGATGTGCACCAGCATTGCCGATCTTGCCCCACGTGCCAAGCCAGTGGGAAGAGCGGCCGCAAATTAAAGGCCCCCCTGCAACCCTTTCCGGTAGTCACGACCCCATTTGAGAGGGTCGGGATAGACATTGTGGGACCCCTGGACCCGCGTACAAGACAAGGCCATCGCTTCATCCTGGTACTAGTGGACCACGCCACCCGCTACCCTGAGGCTATTCCTCTCCGGACCGTGACAGCCCCAGTGGTCGGCCGGGCCCTGATGGGGATCTTCTCCCGGGTGGGGTTCCCCCGAGAAGTCGTCAGTGACAGAGGCACGAACTTTATTTCTAAATATATGAAGTCCCTCTGGCAACAGTGTGGGGTCACCTACCGCTTCACGACCCCCTATCACCCCCAAGGAAACGGACTTGTTGAGCGGTTCAATCGCACGCTAAAAGGGATGATCGGGGGATTGGAAGAGCCCCTCCGTCGCCAGTGGGATGTGCTGCTGCCGTGCCTCCTCTTCGCCTACCGGGAGGTCCCACAGAAATCCTTAGGCTTCAGCCCCTTCGAACTACTCTATGGGCACCCAGTGCGGGGGCCGCTCAGCCTGATCAAAGAAGGCTGGGAGATGCCTCCGGCAAAGAACCCTCCAGATGTCTTCCGGTACCTCCTCACCCTCCGCAACCAGTCCCGGCGGTTCAGAGACCTAGCAAAAGCCAACCTAGAGGCCAGTCAAGAGGACATGAAAAAATGGTATGACCAGAACGCCTCATCCATCGAATTCGAGCCGGGGCAACAGGTCTGGGTAATGTCCCCCACAGAGCCGTGCGCTCTCCAAGACAAATGGACGGGACCCTTCAAGGTAACCGAGCGCAAAGGTCCTGCCACCTATCTGATCGATATGGAGTCCTCCCGGAATCCACTCCGAGTCCTCCACACCAACAGACTGAAGCCCCACTTTGCACGAACAGAACTCAGCCTACTGATGGCCACAGACAATGGGGTGGAAGACGACTCCGAGCCTCTCCCTGACCTCTTGCGGACCCAGGAGCAAGACGGCTCCGTGGATGGGGTCCGACTCTCGGAGACCCTCACCAGAGAACAACGCCAAGAGTGCCAAGCCCTCCTATCACGGTTCGCCAGTCTGTTCTCCCTCACCCCAGGTGTCACTTCCTGGTGTGTGCACGATGTGGACACCGGAGACAGCCCTCCTATCCGCCACCGGGCCTACCGCGTACCTGATCGGGTACGGGCCTGCATCCAGGCGGAAGTGGCTAAGATGCTCACCCTCGGGGTCATCGAGCCCTCAGACAGTCCATGGGCCAGCCCGGTCGTACTGGTCCCCAAAGCAGCCGCCCCCGGAACCACACCGGAACTCCGGTTCTGTGTCGACTACCGGGGCCTGAACGAGGTCACCAGAACGGACGCACACCCCATCCCCCGGGCAGATGAACTGGTCGACCGAATGGGCGCTGCCCGCTACCTCAGCATCTTCGACCTGACGGCAGGGTATTGGCAGATCGGCCTCACACCCCGAGCACAAGAACGTTCTGCCTTCTCCACCCCCGATGGCCACTATCATTTTACGGTCATGCCCTTCGGCATGAAGAATGCCCCAGCGACTTTCCAACGGCTCGTCAATCAGGTCCTGGCGGGGCTCGAAGAGTTCAGCGCCGCCTACCTGGACGACATCGCTGTGTACAGCCACCAGTGGACCGAGCACCTCCACCACCTCCAGGCAGTGCTGCAAGCCCTTCAGCGAGCTGGCCTTACGATCAAGGCTAGCAAATGCCAAATTGGACAAGGGTCAGTGACCTACCTCGGACACCAGGTGGGAAGCGGCCTAGTGGCCCCTCTACAGCTGAAAATTGCCGCCATCCAGAACTGGCAACCCCCTATCACTCAAACTGAGGTGCGAGCCTTCCTGGGCCTCACGGGCTACTACCGAAGGTTCGTGAAAGACTATGGTACCATCGTGGGGCCCCTCACCGAACTCACGTCAAAAAATCAGCCCAAGAAGGTGAACTGGACCCCAGAGTGTCAAGCGGCATTCGAACAATTAAAGGCCGCCATGTGTTCCGCTCCTGTGCTCCAGGCCCCAGACTACAGCCGGGAGTTCGTCGTCCAAACAGACGCCTCCGACCAGGGCATTGGGGCGGTCCTGTCCCAAGTGAACACCGAAGGCCTTGATCAACCGGTGGCCTTCATCAGCCGGAGACTCCTACCACGGGAACAACGCTGGAGCACCATAGAGAGGGAAGCCTTCGCTGTGGTATGGGCCCTCAAGAAGCTCCGGCCCTACCTTTTTGGCACCCACTTTCGGGTGCAGACTGACCACCGACCTCTGCAGTGGTTGATGCACATGCGGGGGGAGAACCCAAAATTGCTACGCTGGTCCATCTCCTTGCAAGGCATGGACTTCACAGTCGAACACCGGCCTGGGTCCGACCACGCCAACGCGGATGGCCTGTCCCGGTTCTTCCGCCTCGACGAAGAGAGTCCCCAAGAGGATGGGTAACTCTCCCCGCCTTCAGCTGGGGGGGACGCATGTTGGACAGGCCACATGACGGGCCGCTCTCCCCCGGCTCGACCAGGCCCGAGCCCAGTCACGCAAGCACCACACACCACCATTGCACGTCCTACGTCCCCTCAGGGACCCCTGCCCTCGAACATGATAACCTCGTGGGTCCGATCCACTGCCGGCCCATGCGCCCAGCCCGGGCCGCCATCTTGGACACTTCGCCACGAGGCCGCCTGGCCCCTGATCGACCTCAACCCTGGGCCTAGCCCGGCCTCAGACATTCCGGCACCACCCTCCACCCAGGAGGTGAGCGGGCTACTTGGCAAGTCAATGGGAGAAAGAGGTGCCGATGGCTCTCCCCCGCCCAGTGCCGCTCGCCCATCGCCTCCCCGGGCGCTGGCTCCACCCCCCTGCTGGGTGTCTGGACTCCCTCATCCCGGACCCCCCGACCTCCAAGTGCGAGGGTCCGGACATCAAAGCACGTCAGCCCTATAACTGGGGCAGCTCCAGAGCAGGAAGGCAGTTGTATCTTGGAGTCGAGAGACGTAAAGAGGAACTCATCCTGGACGGACTTCTGGCGCTGCCGTAGCTCTGTCCTGTGCACCATCGTCCTGCCTGTTGGCGCTGCCACAGTCGTCGTAACCTTCATCCTTCATCGTCGTCCGGATCTGCTGGCGTGGCCGCGGACCGTTGTAACCGTCATCTTTCACCGGGACCTGCAGGCTCCGCCGCGGACCGTCGCCCTTCATCTACTTCGGGACCTGCTTGGCTCCTCCACGGCCCGACCATCTAAGAACGCCGAGCTCGAGGATTGTGAGCTATTTCGACCTCATTGGTAATTAAGACTGTCCCGCTACCCTTTTCCTCAAAGAGATCAGAACCGAGGGGACCCCGGAGTCCAGACCTCCTTGTATCATACTATCGTAACCTAAGAATTGCATATAAAGTCTCGTTAACCTTCAACCTTGTGTGGTGTCCGTCTGTGGGGGGGGGAAGTTACTTGTCTGTACAGTCGTTGGAGACGGCTCTCCCTGGAGACCTCTCCCCGTAATCTCGGCCGACCCTCCCGGTCCGTCTAACACCCTCACACACCGCAACCGCACACACACACTGCACCCTCACACACCGCACCCGCACACACACTGCACCTGCACACACACTGCACCCTCACACACTGCACACACACACTGCACCTGCACACACACACTGCACCTGCACACACACACTGCACCCGCACACACACACTGCACCCGCACACACACACTGCACCCGCACACACACACTGCACCCGCACACACACACTGCACCCGCACACACACACTGCACCCGCACACACACACTGCACCCGCACACACACACTGCACCCGCACACACACACTGCACCCGCACACACACTGCACCCTCACACACACTGCACCCTCACACACACTACAACCTCACAACCCACACCCTCACACACCACACCCTCACACACCACACACACACTGCACACACACACTGCACACACACACTGCACCCGCACACGCTGTACCCTCACACGCCGCACCCTCACACGCCGTACCCTCACACGCCGCACCCTCACACGCCGCACCCGCACCCACACGCCGCACCCTCACACGCCGCACCCTCGCACGCCGCACCCTCACACGCCGCACCCTCACACGCCGCACCCTCACACACCGCACCCTCACACACCGCACCCTCACACACCGCACCCTCACACACCGCACCCTCACACACCGCACCCTCACACACCACACACACACTGCACCCGCACACACACACGCTGTACCCGCACACACACACGCTGTACCCGCACACGCCGCACCCGCACACACCGCACCCTCACACACCACACACACACTGCACCCGCACACACACACACTGCACCCGCACACACACACGCTGTACCCGCACACACACACACGCTGTACCCGCACACGCCGCACCCGCACACACCGCACCCTCACACACCCTCACACACCACACACACGCTGTACCCTCACACGCCGCACCCGCACACGCCGCACCCGCACACGCCGCACCCGCACACGCCGCACCCGCACACGCCGCACCCGCACACGCCGCACCCGCACACGCCGCACCCGCACACGCCGCACCCGCACACGCCGCACCCGCACCCTCACACCCTCGCACCCTCACACACTCGCACCCTCACACACTCGCACCCTCACACACTCGCACCCTCACACACTCGCACCCTCACACACTCGCACCCTCACACACTCGCACCCTCACACACTCCGCACCCTCACACACTCCGCACCCTCACACACTCCGCACCCTCACACACTCCGCACCCTCACACACTCCGCACCCTCACACACTCCGCACCCTCACACACTCCGCACCCTCACACACACCGCACCCTCACACACACGCCGCACCCTCAGACACACGCCGCACCCTCAGACACACGCCGCACCCTCAGACACACGCCGCACCCTCACACACTCCGCACCCTCACACACTCCGCACCCTCACACACTCCGCACCCTCACACACTCCGCACCCTCACACACTCCGCACCCTCACACACTCCGCACCCTCACACACGCCGCACCCTCACACACGCCGCACCCTCACACACTCCGCACCCTCACACGCCGCACCCTCACACGCCGCACCCTCACACGCCGCACCCTCACACGCCGCACCCTCACACGCCGCACCCTCACACGCTGCACCCTCACACACTCCGCACCCTCACACACTCCGCACCCTCACACACTCCGCACCCTCACACACTCCGCACCCTCACACACTCCGCACCCTCACACACTCCGCACCCTCACACACTCCGCACCCTCACACACGCCGCACCCTCACACACGCCGCACCCTCACACACGCCGCACCCTCACACACGCCGCACCCTCACACACGCCGCACCCTCACACACTCCGCACCCTCACACACTCCGCACCCTCACACACTCCGCACCCTCACACACTCCGCACCCTCACACACTCCGCACCCTCACACACTCCGCACCCTCACACACTCTGCACCCTCACACACTCCGCACCCTCACACACTCCGCACCCTCACACACTCCGCACCCTCACACACGCCGCACCCTCACACACTCCGCACCCTCACACACTCCGCACCCTCACACACTCCGCACCCTCACACACCGCACCCTCACACACACTGCACCTGCACACACACTGCACCCTCACACACTGCACACACACACTGCACCCGCACACACACACTGCACCCGCACACACACACTGCACC
Organism: Lissotriton vulgaris; assembly: GCF_964263255.1. Taxonomy (NCBI): domain Eukaryota; kingdom Metazoa; phylum Chordata; class Amphibia; order Caudata; family Salamandridae; genus Lissotriton; species Lissotriton vulgaris. The sequence continues at coordinate 1,660,103,046 of NC_141687.1, forward strand.
CGCACACACACACTGCACCCGCACACACACACTGCACCCGCACACACACACTGCACCCGCACACACACACTGCACCCGCACACACACACTGCACCCGCACACACACACTGCACCCGCACACACACACTGCACCCGCACACACACTACAACCTCACAACCCACACCCTCACACACCACACCCTCACACACCACACACACACTGCACACACACACTGCACCCGCACACGCCGCACCCTCACACGCTGTACCCTCACACGCCGCACCCTCACACGCCGCACCCGCACCCGCACGCCGCACCCTCACACGCCGCACCCTCACACGCCGCACCCTCACACGCCGCACCCTCACACGCCGCACCCTCACACGCCGCACCCTCACACACCGCACCCTCACACACCGCACCCTCACACACCGCACCCTCACACACCGCACCCTCACACACCGCACCCTCACACACCGCACCCTCACACACCGCACCCTCACACACCACACACACACTGCACCCGCACACACACACGCTGTACCCGCACACGCCGCACCCGCACACGCCGCACCCGCACACACCGCACCCTCACACACCCTCACACACCACACACACGCTGTACCCTCACACGCCGCACCCGCACACGCCGCACCCGCACACGCCGCACCCGCACACGCCGCACCCGCACACGCCGCACCCGCACACGCCGCACACGCCGCACCCGCACACGCCGCACCCGCACACACACCGCACCCTCACACACTGCACCCGCACACACACACTGCACCCGCACACACACACTGCACCCGCACACACACACTGCACCCGCACACACACACTGCACCCGCACACACACACTGCACCCGCACACACACACTGCACCCGCACACACACACTGCACCCGCACACACACACTGCACCCGCACACACACACTGCACCCGCACACACACTGCACCCTCACACACACTGCACCCTCACACACACTACAACCTCACAACCCACACCCTCACACACCACACCCTCACACACCACACACACACTGCACACACACACTGCACCCGCACACGCTGTACCCTCACACGCCGCACCCTCACACGCTGTACCCTCACACGCCGCACCCTCACACGCCGCACCCGCACCCGCACGCCGCACCCTCACACGCCGCACCCTCACACGCCGCACCCTCACACGCCGCACCCTCACACGCCGCACCCTCACACACCGCACCCTCACACACCGCACCCTCACACACCGCACCCTCACACACCGCACCCTCACACACCGCACCCTCACACACCGCACCCTCACACACCGCACCCTCACACACCGCACCCTCACACACCGCACCCGCACACACCACACACACACTGCACCCTCACACACGCCGCACCCTCACACACGCCGCACCCTCACACACGCCGCACCCTCACACACTCCGCACCCTCACACACTCCGCACCCTCACACACTCCGCACCCTCACACACTCCGCACCCTCACACACTCCGCACCCTCACACACGCCGCACCCTCACACACGCCGCACCCTCACACACGCCGCACCCTCACACACGCCGCACCCTCACACACGCCGCACCCTCACACACTCCGCACCCTCACACACTCCGCACCCTCACACACTCCGCACCCTCACACACTCCGCACCCTCACACACTCCGCACCCTCACACACTCCGCACCCTCACACACTCCGCACCCTCACACACTCCGCACCCTCACACACTCCGCACCCTCACACACTCCGCACCCTCACACACTCCGCACCCTCACACACTCCGCACCCTCACACACTCCGCACCCTCACACACTCCGCACCCTCACACACTCCGCACCCTCACACACTCCGCACCCTCACACACTCCGCACCCTCACACACTCCGCACCCTCACACACTCCGCACCCTCACACACTCCGCACCCTCACACACTCCGCACCCTCACACACTCCGCACCCTCACACACTCCGCACCCTCACACACTCCGCACCCTCACACACTCCGCACCCTCACACACTCCGCACCCTCACACACTCCGCACCCTCACACACATCCGCACCCTCACACACTCCGCACCCTCACACACATCCGCACCCTCACACACGCCGCACTCACACACCCCGCACACGCCGCACTCACACACACCGCACCCGCACACGCTGTACCCTCACACGCTGTACCCTCACACGCTGTACCCTCACACGCTGTACCCTCACACGCTGTACCCTCACACGCTGTACCCTCACACGCTGTACCCTCACACACTCCGCACCCTCACACGCCGCACCCTCACACGCCGCACCCGCACACGCCGCACTCACACACCCCGCACACGCCGCACTCACACACCCCGCACACGCCGCACTCACACACACCGCACCCGCACACGCTGTACCCTCACACGCTGTACCCTCACACGCTGTACCCTCACACACTCCGCACCCTCACACACTCCGCACCCTCACACACTCCGCACCCTCACACACTCCGCACCCTCACACACTCCGCACCCTCACACACTCCGCACCCTCACACACTCCGCACCCTCACACACTGCACCCTCACACACTGCACCCTCACACACTCCGCACCCTCACACACTCCGCACCCTCACTGCACCCGCACACACACGCTGTACCCTCACACGCCGCACCCTCACACGCCGCACCCTCACACGCCGCACCCTCACACACCGCACCCTCACACACGCCGCACCCTCGCACCCTCACACACTCCGCACCCTCACACACTCCGCACCCTCACACACTCCGCACCCTCACACACTCCGCACCCTCACACACTCCGCACCCTCACACACTCCGCACCCTCACACACTCCGCACCCTCACACACTCCGCACCCTCACACACTCCGCACCCTCACACACTCCGCACCCTCACACACTCCGCACCCTCACACACTCCGCACCCTCACACACTCCGCACCCTCACACACTCCGCACCCTCACACACTCCGCACCCTCACACACTCCGCACCCTCACACACTCCGCACCCTCACACACTCCGCACCCTCACACACTCCGCACCCTCACACACTCCGCACCCTCAATTGCACACCTCATACTTACACTCTACTCAATGCAACATAAATACACTTTATCTATCTGTCTATCTATCGCCCTCACTCTATCTGTCTATCTATCGCACTCACTCTATCGCCCTCACTCTATCTATTGCCCTCCCTCTATCTATCGCCCTCCCTCTATCTATCTATCGCCCTCCCTCTATTAGACGGACCGGGAGGGTTCGCCGAGGAGAGAAGGAGAGGTCTCCGGGGAGAGCCGTCTCCAGCGATCGTACAGACAAGTAACTTCCCCCCCACAGACTACACCACACAAGGATAAGGTTCAACGTTACTTTATAAGCAATTCTTTAAGTACGGTGAAATGGTACAAGGAGGTCTGGACTCAGGGGTCCCCTCTAGTCTAGTCTCTTGGTTTGGGTAAGGGGGTAGCGGGACAGTCTCGTTACCAATCTGGTGGATATGGTGGTAGATGGAATAGCTCACAATCCTCGAGCTCGGCGTTCTAGATGATCGGGCCGCGGCGGAGCCAGCAGGTCCCTATGAAGGTGGAGGTTACAAACGGTCCGCGGCCACGCCAGCAGGTCCCGACGACGATGAAGGTTTCAGAAGGTTGCGGCAGCGCCAGCAGGCAGGACGATAGTTCGCAGGGCAGGGCTACGGCAGCGCCAGTAGTCCGTCAAGGATGAGTTCTTCACTGCGTCTCTCGACTCCAGGATAAAACTGCCTTCCTGCTCTGGAGCTGCCCCAGTTATAGGTCTGGCGCCCTTTGATGTCCGGACCCTCGCACTTGGAGGTCGGGAGGTCCGGGATGAGGGAGTCCAGACACCCAGCAGGGGGGTGGAGCCAGCGCCTGGGGGAGCTGGGGGCGATCGGCACTTGGCGGGGGAGAGCCATCGACACCTCTCTCTCCCATTGACCTGCCAAGTAGTCCGCTCACCTCCTGGGTGGATGGTGGTGCCGGGATGTCGGGGCCTGGCCAGGCCCAGGGTTAGGGTCGATCGGAGGCCACGCGGCCTCGTGGTGCTGTGTCCAAGATGGCGCCCAGGCCGGGCGAGAGGGCCGGTAGGGGATCGGGCCCATGAGGTGGAGATGTTCAGGGGCAGGGGTCCCATAGGAGACGGGAAACGGGTAGTGGTTGCGTGTAACACCTGAGGAGCCGGGCTCGGGCCTGGTCGTGCGGGGAGGGAGCAAGCCCTTCATGTGGCCTGTCCAACATGCGTCCCCCCCAGCTGAAGGCGGGGAGAGTCACCCATCCTCTTGGGGACTCTCCTCGTCGAGGCGGAAAAAGCGTGACAGGCCATCTGCGTTGGCGTGGTCTGGCCCGGGTCGATGTTCCACAGTGAAGTCCATCCCCTGCAGGGAGATGGACCAACGTAGTAGTTTCGGGTTTTCCCCCCGCATCTGCATTAGCCACTGCAGGGGCCGGTGATCGGTCTGTACCCGGAAGTGGGTGCCGAAGAGATAGGGCCGGAGCTTTTTGAGGGCCCACACCACGGCGAAGGCCTCCCTCTCGATGGTGCTCCAGCGTTGTTCTCGGGCCAGGAGTCGCCTGCTGATGAAAGCCACTGGCTGGTCAAGTCCTTCAGGGTTCAACTGGGAAAGGACTGCCCCAATGCCATGGTCGGAGGCATCCGTCTGGACGATAAATTCCCGACTGTAGTCGGGGGCCTGGAGCACAGGGGCGGAGCACATGGCGGCCTTCAGCTTCTCTAAGGCCGCTTGACAGTCTGGGGTCCAGTTGACCTTCTTTGGTTGGTTTTTGGATGTGAGTTCCGTGAGGGGCCCCACAATGCTGCCATAGTCTCGCACGAACCGCCGGTAGTAGCCTGTGAGTCCCAAAAAGGCGCGGACCTCGGTCTGGGTGATGGGGGGCTGCCAAGACTGGATGGCAGCGATCTTGAGTTGCAGAGGGGCCACCAGACCGCTTCCCACCTGGTGCCCGAGATAAGTCACGGACCCCTGGCCAATTTGGCATTTGCTGGCCTTGATCGTGAGGCCAGCTCGTTGGAGGGCCTGTAGCACCTCTCGGAGGTGGTGGAGGTGGTCGGACCAGTGGTGGCTGTACACAGCGATATCGTGCAGGTAGGCGGCGCTGAATTCTTCAAGCCCCGCCAGGACCTGGTTAACTAGCCGCTGAAACGTTGCTGGGGCATTCTTCATGCCGAATGGCATGACCTTGAAGTGATAGTGGCCATCAGGGGTGGAGAATGCAGATCGTTCTTGGGCCCGGGGTGTGAGACCGATCTGCCAGTAGCCCGCCGTCATGTCGAAGATACTGAGGTAGCGGGCAGCTCCCATGCGGTCGATTAGTTCATCTGCCCGGGGGATGGGATGTGCGTCTGTTCTGGTGACCGCATTCAAGCCCCGGTAGTCGACGCAGAACCGGAGTTCCGGCGTGGCGCCGGGGGCGGCCGCTTTGGGGACCAGTACTACTGGGCTGGCCCAGGGGCTGTCGGAGGGCTCGATGACCCCGAGCGTGAGCATCCTGGCCACCTCCTCTTGGATGCAGGCCCGTACCCGATCTGGTACGCGGTAGGCCCGGTGGCGGATAGGGGGACTGTCCCCAGTGTCCACGTCGTGTACGCACCAGGGGGTGACCCCTGGGGTGAGGGAGAACAGGGTGGCGAACTGCAGCAGGAGGTCTCGGCATCCTTGGCGCTGTTCCAGGGTGAGGGCCTCCGAGAGTCGGACCCCGTCCACGGAGCCGTCCTTCTCCCGAGTCCGTAGGAGGTCAGGGAGGGGTTCGGAGTCCTCCTCGGCTCCATTGTCTGTTGCCATCAGGAGGCTGAGTTCTGAACGCACAAAATGGGGTTTCAGCCTATTAGCGTGGAGGACCCGGAGAGGGTTCCGTGAAGATTCCATATCAATGAGATAGGTGACAGGGCTCTTGCGCTCGATTACTTTGAAGGGCCCCGTCCACTTGTCTTGCAGGGCGCATGGCTCGGTGGGGGACATTACCCACACTTGTTGTCCGGGTTCAAATTCGATGGAGGAGGCATTTTGATCGTACCACCTTTTCATGTCCTCCTGACTGGCCTCCAAGTTTGCTTTTGCCATCTCCCTGAATCGTCGGGTCTGGTTGCGGAGGGTTAGGAGGTACTTGAAAACATCTGGAGGGTTCTTTAGAGGGGGCATTTCCCAGCCTTCTTTGACTAGGCTGAGCGGCCCTCGTACCGGGTGTCCATACAAGAGTTCAAACGGGCTGAAGCCGAGGGACTTCTGGGGAACTTCTCGGTAGGCAAAGAGGAGGCACGGCAGTAGCACATCCCACTGGCGACGGAGGGGCTCTTCCAACCCCCCAATCATCCCTTTGAGCGTGCGGTTGAACCGCTCAACGAGTCCGTTTCCTTGAGGGTGATAGGGGGTCGTGAATCGGTAGGTGACCCCACACTGTTGCCAGAGGGACTTCATGTATTTTGAAATAAAGTTTGTGCCTCGGTCGCTGACGACTTCTCGGGGGAAGCCCACACGGGAGAAGATCCCCATCAGGGCCCGGCCGACTACCGGGGCTGTCACAGTTCGCAGGGGAACAGCCTCAGGGTAGCGGGTGGCGTGGTCCACCAGTACCAGGATGAACCGATGTCCTTGTGCTGTACGGGGGTCTAGGGGCCCCACAATGTCTATCCCCACCCTCTCGAACGGGGTGGTGACCACTGGAAAAGGTTGCAGGGGGGCTTTCAGCTTGCGGCCGCTCTTCCCACTGGCTTGGCACGTGGGGCAAGATCGGCAGTGCTGGAGTACATCGTTCCTCATCTTGGGCCAGAAAAAGTGGGTGACCAGGCGACTGTAGGTTTTATCCTGACCCAGGTGGCCAGCCAGGGGGACATCGTGGGCCAGGTTTAGCAAGAAGTCTCTAAAGCGGAGGGGCACCACTAGCACTCGACTGGCCCCTAACTCCGCGATTCTCTGTTCGCTGTACAACAGGTCATTGTCCCAATAGACCCAATGGGTTCCGGAGGTATCCCCTGCGCTCTGAGCGAGGGCTTGTTGGCGGAGTCCCTCGAGGGAGGGACAGGTCTTCTGTTCTTGGCGAAACTGTTCCTGGGTGGGCCCCCCCTCTTGACGCCACTGATCCAGGCCGGGAAGGTCCTGAGGCTGAACGAGCCCCTCGGGAGTTTGTTCTGGGGGGACGGCACGGTCGGTGTCTTCTACTGGAGCGACCGGGGGAGGAGGTGCTGGCCATTCAGGTTCTTCGGGTCGGGGGATGGCACGGGCGGCCATGGACCGGGTGGTTACGCACGCCCAGTCCGGGATGCCCAACATCCCCAGGTGCTCTCTCCTTTCTACGGCGGCCCACGGGGAACTCTCAAGGTCATTCCCCAGGAGACAGTCTACGGGGGCGTCATCTCGGACCGTCACTTTCAACATGCCGGAGACTCCTCCCCACTCGAAGGGGACGCAGGCCATCCGACATAGACTCGTCGGCTGAACGGACAGGGCAGAGAATGTTCGGCAGGATCTGTTCTGGGGTCACCAGGTGACAGCGGACGGCGGTTACACTGGCCCCGGTGTCACGTAGGGCTTCAGCCCGGCGTCCATTAATGTTCACCCATTGACTGTACTTCCGGGTGTTGGCGGGTAGGGGGACCCGCGGGACCATGTCTCTTCCCCCTAGGCATGCTAGAACCATGGCGGCTGGCTCCCATTCTTGGTGTTCTTGCTCACATTCTTCATGTTCTTCGGAGATTTGTTCTTCCCCCAGGGCGGCGGCAGCCATCTGGCGGGGTCTCGGAGTCTGGCTCTGTGGACAATTTGAGTCGTTTGCGTAGTGGCCGACTCGCTGGCATCGGTGACACGTGACATTGGCTCTGTATCCCGGCCGCGCCGGGGTGTTGCCCCGGTTGGCCGGGGGTGGGGTGCTGGTAGCGGGGGCGGCCGGAGCGTTGTCTCTTCCTCGTCCTTGGGCCCCTCCTCCTCCTCGGGGACGGTGCTGACCGTGGTGGTTCCGGTTCTGTTCATAGGACCCATTTCGGCCCACTCGGGTGATTTCCCACCGGTCAGCCTCGGCGGCGAGCTGCCGTGGATCAGTCAATTTACTGTCGAGGAGGTGTTGCCTGAGCTCGACGAAGCAGTTGTTTGATAGATGCTCCCATACCATGAGATTGAAGAGTTGTTCGTAAGTCGTTACGTTGCTTCCCTTGATCCAACCCTCGAAGGCCCGGCTGAAATAGTTCACGTATTCCACCCAAGTCGTACCCGGGATCCGGGTGCAGTCTCGGAACCTCTGGCGGTACATTTCGGGTGTGAGCCCATAGCGGGTGAGGAGGGCAGCTTTCATGTGGTCATAGGAGGTCATCAGATGGTCTGGGAGCTGTAGCAGGGCATCGCGGCCCTCATTGAGGAACCTCCCCCATAGACCGGCTCCCCAGTCTCTTCGATCGATCCGGTGGGAGGTCATAGCGATCTCGTAGGCCTTGAACCATTGCTGTATGTCGTCCTCTCGGAAATATTCTCGAACGACATCCTTGGGGATGTGTACCTTTTTTTCTGTTGCCCCTGGGGTGCGCGGTTGCTCGGGCACCCCTAATTCTTTGTTCTGCTTGCGTAAGTCTATCTCAGCTAGTTTGCGCTCATGTTCATACGCCAGTCTCTTCTCCTCGAGCTCTCTTTGTCTCTGTTTCTCTTCCCGTTCTTCTCGGAGCCGCAGATGTTCCAGGTTCAGTTTTTGTTCGGCTAACTTGAGTTCGCCATCCATTTTGAGCCGGGCCATTTCTAGTTCATGTAGTCGGGTTCTTTCTCGTTCTTGGATCTCGTCTTGCGAGAGACCCGTTCTTCGCTCCTCGGGAGCCGTGGTGTCTTTTTCTGCTGCTGCGACATATTGGTCCGGGGGTCTGACGGCCCCGGTTTCTGCCCAAGACTCAATGGCGTGCTTGAAATCGTCTTTAGTACTTAGACCGGTGGTAGCGATACCTAGTTCGATGCAGAATTGTTTCAACTCACGATGGCTGTATTCTTCCAATTTCTCTATCTGGAATTTCTCGGTGGATCCGCTTTCTTTGGTTGTCATTGTGATTTCGTCGTGGGGTGAGCTACTCTCTGTACGATTATGCGGTGATTCGGATCGCGCCGCTGGCCACCAATGTTAGACGGACCGGGAGGGTCGGCCGAGGAGAGAGGGAGAGGTCTCCGGGGAGAGCCGTCTCCAGCGATCGTACAGACAAGTAACTTCCCCCCCACAGACGTACACCACACAAGGATAAGGTTCAACGTTACTTTATAAGCAATTCTTTAAGTACGGTGAAATGGTACAAGGAGGTCTGGACTCAGGGGTCCCCTCTAGTCTAGTCTCTTGGTTTGGGTAAGGGGGTAGCGGGACAGTCTCGTTACCAATCTGGTGGATATGGTGGTAGATGGAATAGCTCACAATCCTCGAGCTCGGCGTTCTAGATGATCGGGCCGCGGCGGAGCCAGCAGGTCCCGATGAAGGTGGAGGTTACAAACGGTCCGCGGCCACGCCAGCAGGTCCCGACGACGATGAAGGTTTCAGAAGGTTGCGGCAGCGCCAGCAGGCAGGACGATAGTTCGCAGGGCAGGGCTACGGCAGCGCCAGTAGTCCGTCAAGGATGAGTTCTTCACTGCGTCTCTCGACTCCAGGATACTACTGCCTTCCTGCTCTGGAGCTGCCCCAGTTATAGGTCTGGCGCCCTTTGATGTCCGGACCCTCGCACTTGGAGGTCGGGAGGTCCGGGATGAGGGAGTCCAGACACCCAGCAGGGGGGTGGAGCCAGCGCCTGGGGGAGCTGGGGGCGATCGGCACTTGGCGGGGGAGAGCCATCGACACCTCTCTCTCCCATTGACCTGCCAAGTAGTCCGCTCACCTCCTGGGTGGATGGTGGTGCCGGGATGTCAGGGCCTGGCCAGGCCCAGGGTTAGGGTCGATCGGAGGCCACGCGGCCTCGTGGTGCTGTGTCCAAGATGGCGCCCAGGCCGGGCGAGAGGGCCGGTAGGGGATCGGGCCCATGAGGTGGAGATGTTCAGGGGCAGGGGTCCCATAGGAGACGGGAAACGGGTAGTGGTTGCGTGTAACACCTGAGGAGCCGGGCTCGGGCCTGGTCGTGCGGGGAGGGAGCAAGCCCTTCATGTGGCCTGTCCAACACCCTCCCTCTATCTATCTATCGCACTTACTTTATCTATCGCACTCACTCTATCTAGCTATCGCATCACTGCAGCATCACTCAGCACCACCACAGCATCACTCAGGGGCACCACAACATCACTATGCGCTACCACAGCATCACTGAACGCCACAGCATCACTCGTCACCACCACAACGTCACTTAGCGCCACCACAGCATCAATATGTGCAACCATTCAACAACAACTGGTTCAAAAATGTTCTCTCAATGTTTCAAGCTTTATTACAAATGTCACAAAAAGATGTTAATATTTCACTTCTGTTCTTGGATTTCCGTCACAATAAAATACAATGAACATAATCTTTAAATATTTACAAAAGCTATTGCCATTATAAATTACAATAACTTTTATTTCAGTATTAATTCTTAAAAAAATTAAAAGCCATTTTTATTTGTAATATCAATACATCTAGGTCACGTAAATACAACACATATTGCATTACAAATGCTATAGGTGTCACATATGCGAAAGTTAAAACTATTGGCATTGTAAATGACAAAGCTATTAATTTCGCTATTTTCAAAACCAACACATAAAAAAAATTGTCATTTACAGTACCAATAGCTCAAACTTTCCTAATGCGAGACCTATTGCATTGCAAATGCTTGTTTGATTTGGCGCTGGATGGTGCTTTGTAAGTTCGGCAAGTTCACAATGTCATTTGGAGTAAAGCATTCTGTGGGCCTTGTGTCAGTAATTGATGTATAATTTTTATAAATGACAGGCTCATAATGTTGGTTATTCCCTTCAGTCTGACTAAAATGGGTGCCGAGAAAGCTTGCCCAGATTTCCTCTGAGATGTTTGAAGAAACCCCATGGTGCGCGGGTCTTATGAATGCATTTATTGATTTCCAGAATCTTGCTCCATCATTCCGTTTGATATCGGAGTGAAGTCTCGCCCATAAATTGTCCTCAGCTGATTTGTTTGCTTCCCATTTTAGTTTTTTTAGTGTTGATTTTAATTCTCGTAGATGGTTTTGCTTTACGGTATCCATAGGTTTTCGTTGGAGTTCTCTCATTGTGCGGTAGATTAGATTGTCTTTAATTTTCCCTTGGTCTTTGAGAGAATTTGCAGAAACTTGCGTCCCCCAATTGTGACTGAAACTTGGGTCTTGTAGCATACATAGACATGGTACTTGTAAAATGTTCCCATAGTGTTATATCACTATCCCCATAGCGACTCTCGAAGTGCTGTTTTGCCCTTTCCACTAGCGTTCCATCTAATGCTGATGAATATTTGATTTTTTTAAAGTTGATGGTTTGGATTGACTCTAAAGGCGCTTTTGATCGCTCAAAGTTCGGCTTTATGATCGTGATGATAATTTCTTGGGGACAGTGATCACTTTCCCCGCTACAGCCAATCCGGTATGATGTTAAGGACTGGAAAAGGGGTAATGATATAAAAGTATAGTCTAGAATACTGCTTGTTTTTATTGAGTGAAAGGTTGCGACTGGGGGATTATATCCAGAGGTCCTACCGTTGAGGGCCCTAATGTTAAAGTTTTCCAGATCTTCTAGTGTCCTGTTACCTACTTTGTTTTTTTTGGATAACTGTGAGGTTGCTTGTGTTGGGATGTCCCAAATTGCGTTTTGTATTAGTTGTTCATCTTCCTGCGTCTCGCCCATGAGGTTAAGGTTAAAGTCCCCGGTGAGAACAACATTTGGAGTAGATCTTTCCCTTATATGTGTCTCCATAAAGCTACAGAGGTCTTTAGTTGCTTTCCCTTTCCTTCTTGGGTTAATGTAGGCATTTATTAGAAGGAAATCGGTTTCAGTAATGCCTTGTTTGAGTTGTGGCAAGCGGATTTTTACAGCCAGGGCGGCTGTAGAGGATGGTCCATCTTCTATTGCTGTCAGTACACTTGTAACCAGTATATAGGTTACTAGGCCGCCTTTGGAATGCCCATATTTAGCCGTCCTACTTGCAGCTGCGTAAAAACGTAAGTAGCCATGGAGGTTGGGGGGGGTCTGCGAGCCATGTCTCTTGGAGTGCCACTATATCAAATAAATCAATAAAATCTGAGTCAGTTATTTTGGAAGCCAGGCCATTGATGTTCCATGAGCATATTTTTAATGAGCCGTATACGTCTTCCTTTGGCTTGTGGCCAATTTGTCATTCGTTGTTGTTTAGTGTTCTAGCAATCCATCCTGAGTCAAACATTTGTGTGTGTTCATCTGCAGTGGCTCCGGTGCTATTGATGTGTAGATCAATTTTGTTGCTCACTGGTCCTACCGCTCCTCTGAGGACCGAGTTTTTTTGAGTTTTCATGATAGCTGGAACTGCCGCTTTTTCCACCGGGACAAGAATGTCAGGGTACCTTGGTTTGACATAAGGTTCTATTGTGATCCCCCAGCTTTCAAAGATGTCAGCCTCGGCAATTATTTTTTGTGAAATTGCCAGGGTTCTCCAGGTTGCTTTTGTTTTTTCTTTGCCTGTAGCCTCATCGGCTACAAATTCGATGGATTCCAGGTCAGAGCTTTTTAATTCTGTCAAGGATGGAATGTGGGATAGCAGCCTTAAGATGTTACCTCTGTTGAGAGTGTTGTGTCTTCCTTGCGATGTGTGGTCCGGGTTAAACCAGACAACGCCTGTTGAGTTTTTTCGTTCTCCTGCTGTTACACTCTTTATTATTGGTTGACTAGGTCCCATAACTTCTACTCGTCGTGTTGAAGTTGTTTCCAGTTGGCTGGCGGTGGGTGCAGTGATTCTTAACCGTCGGCCGAATATATGTTCATTTGGTGTGAACGGTTCAGCATATGATCGTTCATCTGACCGTCGCTTAACCTCTACTAGTCGTGCTGCAGTGGTTTTGACGTCATTTGTGCTACTTGTAGTTATTCTTAGTTCTTGGCCAGAGATGTGATGGTTGCTTATTACTGACCCGTCTAGATGGGGAATTTCGCAAGGTCTAGAGATGTTACACGTGGGGCCCAATGTCCCCATAATAGCTGAGTCTGCTTCTCTTCTTGTAGTTAGTGCACCTTCCAAGGTCATAGCTGGAAAGCTTTCTAGCAGCTGATTGCCTGTCTCAGCAATAGCCGGTCCTCGATTGGTCCCAAACTGTGTTCCCTTAATGGGTCCATGATTTTTTATTTGCTGGCGGTCCGAGCTAGGCTGCATACTGCTTGTTTGTGCTTGTTTCGCAGGGGTTACGTTACTAGTTTCATCGAATTGGAGACTTGAGTTTTGTGTTCCTCTTCCGGGTTCTTTTTGAGTGCAGATGCTATGTAGTTCCAGATTTGTTTTTGTTTTGCTGTTGCCCCCCAGCCCTTTGGTGATTGTTATATATTTACAACAAGGGGTGGTGAGGGACAGAGTCTCTGAATTAAGCAGAAAGCTCTCACCCAGTCAAGAGATCAGGGCTAGATCCAACACCGTTTTTTAGCTCACTGCACCATCCCAGTTTCAGAACCTGGCTGTATGCAAATTAGTCTGTTCCTGTCCCAGTGCATGATGGGAACAGGGCAAACCAAACTACAAAAGCCAATTCTTACACTGGGAAGGAAACAAGCTCCCGGGGACCGGTTTCTGGCATTACAGCCGTCTTCGGCCCGGTTTGCTTGAATCCTGATGGTGCAATGAGCAAGGGTCTCACATCTGAGAATACCCTTCCACGCTTAGGGTGGACAAAAATATTTACAACAAGGGGTGGTGAGGGACAGAGTCTCTGAATTAAGCAGAAAGCTCTCACCCAGTCAAGAGATCAGGGCTAGATCCAACACCGTTTTTTAGCTCACTGCACCATCCCAGTTTCAGAACCTGGCTGTATGCAAATTAGTCTGTTCCTGTCCCAGTGCATGATGGGAACAGGGCAAACCAAACTACAAAAGCCAATTCTTACACTGTACACCATCAGGATTCAAGCAAGCCGGGCCGACGACGGCTGAAATGCCAGAAACCGGTCCCCGGAAGCTTGTCTCCTTTCTGGTGAAGAATTGGCTTGGTAGTTTAGTCTGCCCTGTTCCCATGATGCACTGGGCCAGGGACAGACTGATTTGCATATAGCCAGGTTCTGAGCTGGGATGGTGCAGTGAGCTAAATAACGGTGATGGATCAAGCCCTGATCTTTGGACTGGGTAAGAGTGGTCTGCTTAATTCAGACACTCTGTTCATCACCACCCCCTTTTCTGAATCGTTTTTGGCCACTATAGGTGTGGCAGGGTATACTCAGACATGAGTCCCTTGCTCACTGCACCATCAGGATTCAAGCAAGCCGGGCCGACGACGGCTGAAATGCCAGAAACCGGTCCCCGGAAGTTTGTCTCCTTTCTGGTGAAGAATTGGCTTGGTAGTTTAGTCTGCCCTGTTCCCATGATGCACTGGGCCAGGGACAGACTGATTTGCATATAGCCAGGTTCTGAGCTGGGATGGTGCAGTGAGCTAAATAACGGTGATGGATCAAGCCCTGATCTTTGGACTGGGTAAGAGTGGTCTGCTTAATTCAGACACTCTGTTCATCACCACCCCCTTTTCTGAATCGTCTTTGGCCACTATAGGTGTGGCAGGGTATACTCAGACATGAGTCCCTTGCTCACTGCACCATCAGGATTCAAGCAAGCCGGGCCGACGACGGCTGAAATGCCAGAAACCGGTCCCCGGAAGCTTGTCTCCTTTCTGGTGAAGAATTGGCTTGGTAGTTTAGTCTGCCCTGTTCCCATGATGCACTGGGCCAGGGACAGACTGATTTGCATATAGCCAGGTTCTGAGCTGGGATGGTGCAGTGAGCTAAATAACGGTGATGGATCAAGCCCTGATCTTTGGACTGGGTAAGAGTGGTCTGCTTAATTCAGACACTCTGTTCATCACCACCCCCTTTTCTGAATCGTTTTTGGCCACTATAGGTGTGGCAGGGTATACTCAGACATGAGTCCCTTGCTCACTGCACCATCAGGATTCAAGCAAGCCGGGCCGACGACGGCTGAAATGCCAGAAACCGGTCCCCGGAAGCTTGTCTCCTTTCTGGTGAAGAATTGGCTTGGTAGTTTAGTCTGCCCTGTTCCCATGATGCACTGGGCCAGGGACAGACTGATTTGCATATAGCCAGGTTCTGAGCTGGGATGGTGCAGTGAGCTAAATAACGGTGATGGATCAAGCCCTGATCTTTGGACTGGGTAAGAGTGGTCTGCTTAATTCAGACACTCTGTTCATCACCACCCCCTTTTCTGAATCGTTTTTGGCCACTATAGGTGTGGCAGGGTATACTCAGACATGAGTCCCTTGCTCACTGCACCATCAGGATTCAAGCAAGCCGGGCCGACGACGGCTGAAATGCCAGAAACCGGTCCCCGGAAGCTTGTCTCCTTTCTGGTGAAGAATTGGCTTGGTAGTTTAGTCTGCCCTGTTCCCATGATGCACTGGGCCAGGGACAGACTGATTTGCATATAGCCAGGTTCTGAGCTGGGATGGTGCAGTGAGCTAAATAACGGTGATGGATCAAGCCCTGATCTTTGGACTGGGTAAGAGTGGTCTGCTTAATTCAGACACTCTGTTCATCACCACCCCCTTTTCTGAATCGTCTTTGGTGATTGTTGCCTTGATCGGGGACTCAGGTGTGCCTATGACTTCGTCAGATTCTGGTGGGTACGTGGCACCCTCAGGGTGTGCTATGCTTTGTTCCCTGTTCGGTATGTTCCCAAAAAGTTGTTGGAATCCGTTACGTTGCAAATCAATTTTATGTTTCCTGCCTTTGCGTTTTTTTGCTCGTCTTTGTTTGGCGTTGATTTTCAAGTTTGTTGTTTCTACCTCAGTATTATCGGGGAATTGAGGTTCTGTGTTTCCTATATCACTGACCACTGGAGTTGGTGGTTTTATGGGTGTGAGGGCCCTTGGAAATACGAGGCAGCGATAACCCTATTTCCAATGAAATGCGATTGTCTAGTTTTTAATGAGAAACAGGCACATTCTGATTTAAACGTTTTCAAGAATATAAACGAAAACGCAACAGGCAGATCTTGCACGTGATTCTGACGTAAAGGTCAAGTTAAATGTTTATGTTTACTGAAATCAATGTATGTGAGGAGTGTATTGCAAATGCTACTTACCAGTATGCATCTGTTCTTGGCATGTAGGGCTGCTGACATTCATATCTGTGCATAGATCGCCACCTAGTGTTGGGTCCGGATGATTGCACATTGTTGTCCTGGAAGAGTCTTCGAAGTATCACGAGATAGGTGGCTCCTCCCCTGGACTACAGTGCGCATGGGCATCGCCTCCATCCCCAGATTGTTTTTAGCCATTGGCAGAGATGGAGTGAAGTATGTGAGTGATGACCATGCTATTGAGCATATATATATATGAAGACTGCAGCTGCTACAGGCGCCGGGGAGGAGGGTGGGCGATATGAATGTCAGCAGCCCTACATGCCAAGAACAGATGCATACTGGTAAGTAGCATTTGCAGTTCGAGGCATGTGGGCTGCTGAATTCATATCTGTGCATAGAATACATAGCAGTCCCTCCATTAACGGCGGCCGCCCATGCCAGCTGCAGCAGTCTGAAAAAGTGTCTTGAGAACAGCCTGACCAACAGCTGCCTGCTGTTTGGAGTGCACGTCTACACAGTAATGTTTAGTGAAAGTATGTGTGGTAGACCATGTGGCTGCTCTACAAATATCTTCTAAGGGAATGTTACCTAGGAAAGCCATAGAGGCCCCTAACTTCCTGGTGGAGTGGGCTCTTGGTGGGATAGTGAGAGTGCGTTTAGCTTTAGCGTAACAGATTTGAATGCATTTCACAATCCACCTAGCGATCCCAGCTTTGGAGATAGCGTTTCCCTTGTGGTGTGAGGCAAAAGCAACGAAAAGCTGCTTGGTTTTGCGAAAATCTTTCGTCCTGTCCACATAGTACATCAAGGCTCTTTTAACGTCAAGGGTGTGGAGCATCCGCTCCGCCAGCGTCTCTGGGTTTTGGAAAAACACCGGCAACTCAATTGTCTGGTTCATATGGAATAAAACACAACCTTGGGTAAGAATTTAGGGTTAGTGCGGAGCACAACCCTGTTAGCATGTACCTGGAATAAAGGTTCTTGGATGGTGAGCGCCTGCAGCTCGCTAACCCTCCGTAGCGATGTAATTGCTACTAAGAAAGCAACCTTCCAAGTCAGAAAGTGTAGCTCACAAGAGTGCAGTGGCTCGAAGGGAGGACCCATCAGTCTTGTAAGAACCACATTGAGGTTCCACTCTGGAGCTGGTGGGGTCCTTGGCGGAATGACTCTTTTGAGTCCTTCCAGAAAAGCCTTGATAGCAGGAACCCTAAAAAGTGACAGGTGTTGCCTGTTCTGAAGGTATGCTGCCATAGCAGACAGGTGAATGCGGATGGAAGAGTACGCCAAATTGCATTGATACAGGTGGAACAGGTAACAAATGATGTTTTGAATGGAAGCATCTAGCGGATCAATATTGTGGTTAACACAGTAAATGACAAACCTCTTCCATTTAGCCGCATAACAAGCTCTAGTAGTGGGCTTCCTTGCCTCCCGAATGATGTTCATGCAATCGGGAGGAAGATTGAGGTAGCCAAACTCTAGGACTTCAGGAGCCAGATCGCCAGGTTGAGCGGTTGCGGATCTGGGTGCTGAATGTCGCCATGGCTCTGCGTCAGAAGGCTGGGAGTGAGATGAAGCCTTTGATGCGGTACCACGGACAGTTCTAGAAACTTGGTGTACCATGGTTGGCGAGCCCACGTCGGAGCAACCAGGATGAGATTCATCGAGTGCTGCCTGAGCTTGCATGCCACCAGCGGTATCAGAGGTGCTGGGGGAAAAGCGTACGCAAATCTGCCTGACCAGTTCATCCACATCGCATTGCCCTGTGATTGCGGGTGTGGGAATCTGGCGGCGAAGCTTTGGCATTTTGCGTTCTCCTTTGTGGCGAACAGGTCTATCTCTGGACGACCCCACCTTTGGAAGTACGGTTGGAGTACTGATGGATGTATCTCCCACTCGCGCATTTGATGGCTGTGCCTGCTGAGCAGGTCCGCCATCTAGTTGTCCTTGCCCGGGAGATGCTCCGCCATGAGGAAGATGTTCCTCTGAATGGCCCACTTCCACATGCTCTGAGCCAGATGAGACAGCTGCGGAGAGTGTGTGCCTCCCTGCTTCTGAATGTAGTACATGGCTGTCATGTTGTCCGTCCGGATCAACACGACCTTGTTGCACAGATGTACTTTGAACGCCTTTAAGGCCATGAAGATTGCCATCAGTTCCAACACATTGATGTGCATCTTCCTTTGCTGTAGTGTCCATAGTCCCTGCACCGTGTAGTGGAGTACATGCGCTCCCCATCCCTGGAGAGAAGCGTCCGTTGTCAGGATAATCTGCGGCACAGGCTCTTGGAATGGTCGGCCCTTGCAAAGGTTTTGTGGATTCCACCAATGCAGAGAGTTGTATGCCCGACCGCTCACCAACACTAGGTCTGTCAGTTGCCCATGAGCCTGAGTCCACTGACGTGCCAGGCACTCCTGAAGCGGACGCATATGTAGCCTCGCGTGCGGGACAATGGAGATGCAGGAGGCCATCATGCCTATCAACTGCATGAACACCTTCGCTGGAAGCGAGTGTTGAGGTCTGAATCGTTGGATCAGCGTTTGGATACTGGCGATTCTCACTGAATTTGGCTGCGCAGTGGCTGCCAGAGTGTTTATTGTCGCGCCCAGATACTGTTGTACATGGGCGGGCTGGAGATGGGATTTTGGGTAGTTCAGAGAGAATCCCAGATCGTGCAGGAGATGAATGGTGCGGGACACGTGGTTCTGTTTTTGCTTGAATGAGCCAGTCGTCCAGGTAAGGGTAGACGTTGACGTTCTGGCGTCGCAGATGCGCCGCCACAGTCGCCAGGCACTTCGTAAAGACTCTTGGCGCTGTGGTGACTCCGAACGGCAGAACCCTGAACTGGTAGTGCTGGTTTTGGATCGTGAATCTGAGATACTTCCTGTGGGAAGGATGCAGGGGGATATGAAAGTATGCGTCTTTTAGATCCAACGTAGCCAGGAAGTCCCCCTGTTGAAGCAGAGGGAGCACCTGCTGCAACGTGAGCATATGGAAATGCTCCGAGAGAATGTACCAGTTGAGGGGCCTGAGGTCCAGGATGGGCCGCAGGGAACCGTCCTTTTTGGGGATTAGAAAGTACAGAGAGTAAACTCCTGTACCCCTTTCCTGCAGTGGGACGAGCTCTATTGCGCCTTTTTGCAGCATGACCTGAACTTCCTGCTGCAACAAGAGCAAGTGCTCGCCGGACATAGGACGGCTTCTTGGAGGTATGTTTGGTGGAGTGGAGGTAAGTTCCAGACAGTAACCGTACTGGATAAGAGACTTGACCCACCTGTCCGTGGTGATGGATTTCCACGCGGGCAGGAACTGCTGGAGTCTCCCCCCACTCGGTGTTGTGTGGTCGGGGGGCAGTGACAAGGCGTCACTGCTTGTTGGCGGCGGTGGACCTGGAGCTGTTGTTTCCACGTCCCCTGCCTTTGATGTTGTTGCCTCTGTAGCCACCTCTACCCTTGTTGGTGTATGAGGTTTGGGTATTGCCTTTGTAGTACTGGGTGGATTGCGATGCCTGACCCCTTGAGGTGCCTCTGGTATTGGAGCGGCGAAAGGAGCCACCCCGAAACTGCTGAGATTGAAGGGCCCCCATAGACTTAGCAGTGTCTGTATCTTTTTTCATTTTCTCAAGCGTCGCATCCACCTCAGGGCCAAACAAATGGTCAGGATTAACCGTCTGGTTTAGGATGGTTGTTTGTATATCAGGTTTAAACCCTGAAATCCTAAGCCATGCATGCCTTCTGAGCAACACACTAGTGTTGATCGCCCTGGATGCCGTATCAGCCACATCTAGCGCACACTTTATGGAAGCGTTTGTGATGAGCTTTCCCTCTTGAATTAACATCTCCCCTGCCTCCTTGTACTGGTCAGGCAAGTGCTGCAGTAGTGCCTCTAGGGTGTCATAATGAGCCCTATCGTAGCGTGCGAGTAGGGCCTGAGTGTTCGAGATGCGCCAAATGTTAGCTGCCTGTGCAGCAATCCGCTTCCCTGAGGCCTCGAATATTTTCGACTCTTTGTCTGGGGGAGGAGCGTCACCAGTTGTCTGTGAGTTCGCCCTCTTGCGAGCGTTGGAAACGACCAAAGAGTCTAGTGGCAAGTGTCCCTTGATATATGTTGGATCCGAGGGTGCTGCCTTATATTTTTTATCAATGCGTGGATTGATAACACGTGCCCGAGTGGGCTCCTTGAAGACCTCCTGCGCGTGCTTGAGCACTCCCTTGAGCATGGGCAAAGTTTTGATTGACTTTTCGGCCACAGAGAAAGTGTCAAACAAAAAGTCTACATCCACAGGGTCGGAGTGCAGCTCGACATCGTGGTTAGCTGCAGCTCTCTCGATTAGCGCGTTGAAGGCAGCAGAGTCCTCCGTTGGCGAAGTTTTTGGCGCAAAGAGATGTGGTTCCTGACCCGATTGCGGGTCCTCGGGGTCGCCTCCGGCAGACCAAGGTTCATGTTCCTCCTCCGGATCCGAGTACGCCGGATAGTTGTACTCTACCTCCTCCTCGTCGTCATCCCCCGCGGTAGAGCGAGTTGGGGAACGCGGCAGGTCACTTGGGGATGCCGGCGCTGGAGGCGCTGAAGTACCCGCAGAGTCCCTTTTGTTTTTTAGAGGAATGCGAAAGTGTTCCAGCACCGGCTCCGTGGTGATTTTCCTCTTGAGGAGGGACAGTTTCCCAGTATTGGCGTCGATGATGACTTCACGACGTTCTTCCTCCGCGAGTGGTTGGAGCCGAGGTTTAGCCACCACCGGAGACGCTTTGGGCGTCGACACCTCCTTCGAGGGCACCCCAGCCACCTGCTTCGAAGCGAAGGCCTTCGGCGTCGACTTCGGCGGTAGGGTGAAACGGATAGGCGTGTGCGCCTTGGACGGCTTCTGCGCGGGCTTCGACACTCCAGCCTCTGGGTCTGGAAGCTCCGCGGCCTTTCGAATCCGTTGCAGGGACTCCTGGACCTTCTTCGAGAGGGCTGGAGAGGGAGCAACCGTATCGCTTGATTTCCTTGATTTGGGAGTTGTGTCGGCGAGAGGCAGTGTCTTCGGAGTCGACGCGGTACCCTCCTTGGCTACGGCGGCCGGGGCCGGGGAAGCCTGAGCTTTGGGATCGCCTTGACGCTTCTTTGAAGCCTTCTTCGGGTCGTCGACCGCGACCATCTTCGGCGCCGACGCAGCTGCGTCGGACGACTTTGCTTTCGGCACCGACCCAGATGCCTTCGGGTCGGCCATCTTGGCTGGACTGTCCATGTCGGCCATTTTGGATTTTTTAGGTTTGGACGCCTCCAGAGCCTTCTGTACGGCTTTCACTTTCGGTTTCGAAGCCGGAGCTGTTGAACCCGAAGGCTTCACTTTCGTTTTTGAAAAAGTGAGTGGCACTTCCAAAATGTCCGTGGCCGGGCTCGTAGGCGGGGCTGCAGGACTTAGAACAGGGTCTTGGGTAAGGCCCGAAGTCGATCCCTCGACCTGGGCCGCAGGAAGGGGGTCGACCCCTGAGTCAGTCCGGGGGTGCTCGTCCTCAGAGCTAACCCCCACGGTGGCAATGGCCGTATCGTCGTCCCCTACCTAGTCGTCTGCTTCGTCAAACTCCTCGTCCCCTGCGTCGTAGGCCTCCCCCTCGGACGCAGGGCTAGAGTCCGAAACCTGCTGGACATCGTCGCCTCCGACGTCTTCCTCGAAGATGTTGTCCGGCGGGGGCGCAGACAGTTTGGCCTGGAGTCTCGCAGCCCGACGAATCTTGAGGGTCTTCTTGCACCGGAACTTCGAGCAGGCCATGCACCTGGCCTCGTTGTGGTCCGGCGACAGACAGGTGTTGCACACTGGGTGCACGTCGAGGTGCGAGTACTTCGCGTTGCAGACCGGGCACCGTTTAAACGGAGTCCGTTCCATGTCCGGAGCGTCGTGTGGGCCCGTCCGCGCCGAGAGCACGCGGAAGGGCAGCGAGAGTTCGGAGCTGGAGAAAACAGTAAACTCGAACGAAAACGATACCGGCGCCAAGCCTGAAGACCTTTCGGTCTCGAGTTAAGTGAGTTAACAACTATCGGTTCCGACAGAGGGAACCGACACACATCCGAACCCAATGGCGGAAAAAAACAATCTGGGGATGGAGGCGATGCCCATGCGCACTGTAGTCCAGGGGAGGAGCCACCTATCTCGTGATACTTCGAAGACTCTTCCAGGACAACAATGTGCAATCATCCGGACCCAACACTAGGCGGCGATCTATGCACAGATATGAATTCAGCAGCCCACATGCCTCGAACATAAATGTACAGTCTCACTTAATCCAAGGAGAGAAAAGTACTGCACATGTGCGGTTTACTCTTACGAAATGGAAAACGCACCTTTTAATTCACACGAGTAAGTCGGGCTTATTACCAGGTAATAATAATAAACAACTCTACGTTCTCAGGTTCTTACCTGTAAAAACGTCCATCCACTCACATTACGCAAACTATTAAATGTGCGTTATTGGCTCTATACTAGTCGGATAATCTGATGAAATTTCACAATCCGTCTGGGCGCCGGTTGTTTTACAAACCTGTCCCCTAAATTCCCACACATGCTGGCCCGTTACAGCCTTCAGTCACCAGTCCCCAGCTCCCCGGCCTGTCCACACCCACGGTTTTACAAGGGAATTTGCAGTGAGGCCTCACGCACGAATTAGAGTCAGCCTGTCAATCTAGGGGCAAAATCAATTTTTTGGTGCATTTTCATAATTCCGACGTGTACAGCCCCTCTGCCACCTCTTACACATGTAAAAGAGTAAATTTTGACAATGCATTACAACTATTACATGAAACATAACTTTTGTTGAATTTGTGCGATCCAAAACTATGTGTCACAGTATTTCCTTATGGTAAAGCACAAACTTCTTAGATGGAGAAACCCAGTGAACGTGGCGGAGCCTTACTTCATTGGTGTAGCCCAGACTGCCCTTCCATTTAAGAAAAAAAGTAGGCATCGTCTAGAGGGGACAACTGAACTGCACCTTTTCTTTTTATAGGAAATATATTGCTTCCCTAGGTTAAAACTCCACACAATATATTGTGAGGAAGGTGCATGTGGCAAACGCGCGCAAGCCCAGCAGGGGTTTATACAGACCACACACAGACCACACACAGACCACACACACACACAGACCACACACACACACACACACACACACACACACACACATCACGCAAACGCAGGTAGCTCACAAACAAAAGCCTGCGTACCTTAACCAAGTTCACATCACGCACACATATACACATTCACACAAATACACATACATCACACCAAACTCTTTCTCCCCCACTTCTCTCTCTCCTCGGCTCTGCCGCTTCTTTCTTGAATACCCCCCCCCCCCCCCCCCCTCTCTCACACGCTTACTCGCACAGTCTCTATCTCTCTCATGCACACTGGTGAATACGTCATGATTTTTCATTCGGACCTATTGTAAAAATGCACTGGAGTGTACTGTATAAAATATTTATCACACTTCCAAGTGATCATATATTCATGCACTGGATGCAGCAGTGTGTGTGGCAACGCCAACATATACCCGAACTTTGTCTGTATACCTGTTTTTAAAAAAGCATTGAAAATGCAACAGGTCTCGCCTTTGATTAAGTTAAAGGCATTTGCTTTGCTAATGCTATTGTATAGCAAAACAAATGGCTTTAACTTAATAAAAGGCACTCTAACAGCGGTACAGGAGAGGCGACCCAGCGCTTACACGGGTGATACAACGTCCCGACACCCCATCTTCCCCTGTCTCACGCATCACCCATCCTTTGTTTCGTATTCTCCCCCATGCCTTCCTTTCCTTCTCCCCCACGCAAAGCTCCCACATTATCCCTGGCATCTCTTTACCGTTCCCTCATCACATTCCTTGTTCTCTGCCATTTTCTATCCAATGTCCTCTCCCGAATGCACTGCCCCCTCCCCCATCTCTCTGACCCATACCATGTTTCCTGTCCCCATGTTCCCTCTTTCACGTGGCAGCGCCAGATGTTGAACTCTCCTCCACAGGGCTGCAGCGCTGAGAGCCGCCCCCCAAAGTCTCTCCCACACCCACTCGCCACTTCCCCCCCACTTCCCCTAACTGCAGATCGCAGATCGATAAAGGGAATGTTCACAAACCTTCAAAGTTGGAGATGATGCCCTCCAAGTGTGCGTTGATGGCCGGATCGGACATTTTTCTCACCCTCCCGGTCCCAAAGCAGAAAAAAAGTTTAAAAACAGACTCAGAGAAGCAAGTACGCCCACACTTTGATTAAGTCCGCGAACGTTTTCACTTTTTTCTTGTTGCCACTTCGCAAAAAGTGATATAATAACTCAAAAGAAAGCAAAACATAGGGGTAAAAAACTGGAAAATTCCAGATCAGGAAGTGACACGTGAGGCGCGGCCGATGACTTTTGGTTGCATGGGCTGCGATTGTTTTCTAACTTCTATTTTGGGGCGCCACGCACCCCCAGTCACAAGCACGAGCCGAGGCGGAAGCCCCCTGGAGGCAGGGGTGGGCTGAATGAATTGAAGAGAGAGAGAGAGGAGAGGGGCTCGCTTGTCATTACGCAGGTACACACGCAGTCACACACAAACAGATCGCATTCGGCTCATGCGCCCCCACTGCTGCAAGCACATTGGCTGACTCACATGCCCTTCACGCACGGAGCCACACAGAGGAGGCAGCCTGGGCTGACTTTAGCACTTTTGGGGAGAGGCGAAAGAAGTTTGTTGTAAATAAGGAGACATTCGCAGGAGGCATCATGAAGTTAAGATGAGCTTTATTAACCAAGCACAACACCAGCGCCCGTTCGCTTCTGCCAGCGAAGCCTCACTGACAGAGAACCGGCGGCGCTCACCTTAGAACGTTCGAACCGGGACATTCCACTGTGGCGCAGGGGTGCGACCACAGTGAAGTCACAACATACCCCCCTTTCCTCTACACGCAGGTAGGGAGTTGAGTGGTAAACAATGAAAGTACAGAATTAAAGGGAGGGGGAGCAGGGAGATAAACATCAATTCAGCCAACCAGAAAATCATTCAAATGTAGAGGAAGTCTCCTGGTCCGTAGTGGTCTCTGATGGGCTTGAGCCCCGTGAAGGTTCTGAAATACATCACTTGAGTTGGTTGCCCTTTGATCAATGCCCAAGTTGTCCCCTCCAGGGCCTGGTGCCCATGTCTCTGGTCTTGCGCGGGCACCGTCAAGCAATTGGCGATCCTGAGCTAACATGTACCCTGAGCAAGTATCTTTGGTGATTGCATTTCTGTTAAAGGTTTCAGGAGAGTGGTCTCCAGAGCTGTACTTTGCCACCCTGCGCAAGTTCCATTTGTCTCCATTCTCCAATACCACATAGAAGGGATGCACTTCTTTCACCTTGAATGGTCCTTGAAACTTACGCATGCCTCTGACCCAACGCCCCGACCTGACTTTGACACAATCACCAACCAGAATGTTAGGACAGTTTCTTCCCATTCCTTGAACCTTCCTGGAACCATGCACGGGAAATCTCTCAACACACTCACCGCCATTCTTTCCTTCCACTATCTCTCGGATCCACGCAGGCACCAGTTTGGAGGTAGGTTTTCGGCCCCGCATGGCTACAAATGGAACCACGCCGGTAGTGGAATTTTCTGTCGTGCGATAAGCCCACACTAACTCGTTAAGAGTTCTTTCAATGTCAAGATTATTTGCAAGTGCCAGACTTATCACGCCCTTGATCATTCGATTGGCTCTCTCTACAATCCCGTTGGATTGTGGGTTGTACAGGGTGGTGAACACATGTTTTATTCCACACTCACACAGGAATCCCCTCATCTCATTTGAGGATAATTGGGTCCCGTTGTCCGTGATAAGGATCGCGGGATAGCCTTCCTCCTTAAAAATTGAGCGCAAAACTTTGATAGTAATGCGGGTAGTTATTTCGGGAAGAAGATAAACAATGAGCCACCGAGTATGAACATCCATAACTACCAGACCAAATCTCTTGCTGGGGTGGACACCGGGCATGGGTCCAATAAAGTCGAGGCATATACTGTGCCACACAACACCCGGGTCCTGGATGGAACATGGGGTGGATTGTGGTCCCACTCTAAGTCGTTTTTCTGATTCACAACAATCACTGCACCTTTCCACCCACCTAATCACATCACCATCCATTCCAGGCCACCAGAACTCGTTTCTCAGCCTTTTCCTTGTCATGGTTTGGCCTAGATGCCCTTCATGAGCCAAATCAAAGAGTTTTTTTCGCACCTCAACAGGAGGAATTAACTTATCTTCACGCATGATGATCTGATCACTGACAATAGATAGCTCATCAATGACTGCGTTATAGGACCGGACACTGATGGGCAAGGTACTTTCCCTGCGCCTGCCTCTAGAAATCAGATTC
This sequence comes from Lissotriton vulgaris, assembly GCF_964263255.1. Lineage (NCBI taxonomy): Eukaryota > Metazoa > Chordata > Amphibia > Caudata > Salamandridae > Lissotriton > Lissotriton vulgaris. The sequence goes on from NC_141687.1 coordinate 1,660,129,626, forward strand.
TTGACATTCTTCAAAACCTCATCATGCGACATGGCCTCTGCCCACTCTTCCTTGCTGACCGCGCCACAACTCCACAGGACTACCTCATTCACGCACGAGATAGCTCCTTCGCACTCCTGCTTAGCCACTCCTGTTTTGTCTACATCCTCCCATTTCAAGGACAAACGTGACATGCAATCAGCCTGAACGTTGCGCCAGCCCGAAATAAACTCCAGGTCAAAGTTGTACTCTTGTAATCTTGAGGCTAACCTGGCTAGCCTGGCTGACCCCTTTCCTGTTCCATCCGGGGAGAGTATCTTCAACAAGGGCTTGTGATCAGTACGAAGAGTAAACCTTTGCCCCCACACATACATTCGGAAATACTCTACACCCCAAGCGGCTGCCAGGGTCTCTTTTTCGATTACGGAATAGCATCGTTCAGTGGTAGTTAAGGTGCGAGATGCAAATGCTACTGTTTTTTCGCTATTTCCGTGACTTTGTGACAACACAGCTCCTAAGCCGGTGTCACTAGCATCAACAGTGATGATGGTCTTCTCCCCTACAGCAAACGGAACTAGGATGTTAGCATTGCATATCTCATGTTTGATTTCATTAAAGCATTTCTCTTGTTCATCCCCCCAACTGAATTTTGCACCTTTCCTCAAGAGCACTTTGAGTGGTTCTGTTTTGCTTGCAAAGTTCCTCACGAACTTCGAGTAGTACTCAATAAGCCCAATAAATGAGCGTACCTGGTCCTTATTTATGGGAACAGGAGCCAACTTTATGGAAGCCAAAAGAGCTCTCTTTGGTTTGACACCCTCTGACGAGATGGAATGTCCTAGGTACTCCACCTCTGTTGCTAAAAATGAGCATTTCTCCCTGCGTAATGTCAAACCAGATTCTAGAATTCTCGCAAGAGCATTCTTTAAGGCAGCATTGTGGTCACTCACACTCTCACCAAACACTAAGATGTCATCCTGAAAATAGATAACATTCCTTACGCCTTTGAAAACCTCTGTGACCATACGTTGAAATACACTTGCAGCTGAACATAACCCGAAGGGCATCCTCGTGAATTGAAATATGCCTTCGTGGGTGATGAAAGCTGTCAAGTGTTTGGAAGATTCATGTAAACGTATTTGGTGGTAGGCGTGACGAAGATCAAGCTTAGAAAAATACTTCGCCCCTTTAAGTAAAACCATCATTTCGTTTATATTTGGCAGGGGAAACGTGTCAGGAATCACATTCTGGTTCAAGCTCCTGAGGTCCACACAGAAGCGCAGACTACCATCGTTTCTTTGTGAAATGACAACCGGAGAAATCCATGAAGAACATTCAATAGGCTCTATGACTCCACTGGACAGCATCTCATCCAACATCACCTTCACCTCCCCCCTCACTGCAATGGGGACCTTCCTCAGTTTATGTTGTACAGGGACAGCATTGGGTTTAAGTTCAATTTTGTGTACATAACCTTCAAGGTTGCCTAGTTCTTCTCTGAATACACCTTTGCCTCCTTCCAAGATGTCTCCTATTGAGAGGTCATCCACAACCATAACCTGCTCAATTGCACGTGGGTCAATTTTGATGTGGAGATCAAATTGATGATACCATCCTAATATGGGGGGTCCAGACTCTGCCACATACACCTTACCCCTCACAGATCTCCCTTTAAACAAAATGCTAGTTGCCATGTACCCTAAAATGTCTATTTGTTCGCCCTGATACCCACCGGGATTTATGTCTTTTGGCATCAGCTTCGTGTTGGGCCACCCCTGCTTGAAAATTCTTTTGGGAATAATGGTGTACAGTGACCCTGAATCAACCATGAGCTCAACACTCTTTCCATCAATGATAAATCCTGCCTTGGGCCTGTGTTTCCTCCTTGTGTCTGAGTCGTGAGACTTAGTGAAAAGAACCTGATCACTCTCACTTCCATCATAAGATGATGGTTCCACACACAAGATCCTGTCTGGTCTGTAAGGGATGACCGGTTCCTCGGATAACATTGCTACTTTGCTTTTGTTAGTATCTCTGCACATTCTAGCAAAATGACCTTTTCGTCCACATTTTAAGCACTCTTTGCCAATAGCCCAACATTGTCTTGAGTCGGACGCATGGTAAGCGCTCCCACACTTCCCACACATTTTGTTACTCGCTCTATTTGGGAATTTCCTTTCCCCGGGGGTGTTTCTCATGCCTCTAAACCTTGTTGAAGCAGCAACTTCCCCTTCACAACCATGTATAACAGAAGTTTCACTTTCACTTGACGTATTGACCTTAACATCTCTACGATCCATTTCTTTCATGCACAAATCAGACTCCTCAATTATTTTAGCAATATCGATTGCATCCTTGAGAGATGGGTCCTTGGCAGCCCATAACCGTTCTTGTGTCTTTCTGCTCCGACACTGAACAATGAGTTGGTCTCTAATCATTTCTTCAGTCATTGGTCCAAACCTGCATTTTAATGAAAGTTCCCTAAGTCTAGTGACAAACTCATCAATGGACTCGCCCACTCTCTGTGGCTGGGTATAAAACTTATATCTCCTCAGCGCTATATTTATTTCTTTAGCAAATCTCAGTTCTAATCTTTTACGCGCCTCCTCATAAACATCTGCAATGGGTTGACCTCTCTCATCATTAGCTATGGGCAAGTACTTAAAGATGTGTTGGCCTTCCTTCCCAAGATTAGTAAGTAAAATTGCTTTCTTTCTGCTACTAGCGTAATCTTGGGCATCTAAGGCTTCTAAGTAATTGTCAAACATTTCAACCCACTCATCCCATTCTATACTAGGATTCCCTGGCTGGTTTAGGAAGTGAGGTGGTGTGGAAACAGCAGAGAGATCTAGTGCATTAACATCCATATTTCACTGTGATGTACACCCAAATTGTCAAACTAAAGTGTCTAATTGCGCTACTCTCACATCCACCACTATGTATTGTGAAACCAAAACACAGTATTTTACTAGAACATAGCTTTGTCACAATAATGAATGCTGTCCTACTTTGTGCATGTGCTCCTATAGTACTTTCAAAGACCAGAATGCACTATTGTGCCCCATAGGATGACAACATCACTTCATGAATGAGAGCAACTTTTCTGTATCAGAGCTGACTGCAACAATTAGTTTCTTCGCAAATTTCAGCTAGGGTTAATGCATTGACTCTGCTCCTAAAATAACAGATTTAATCGTGCCATATGTGTCTTTTCAATACATTCAGATGCACGTAAATACCACTTTATGCCCTTAGGTGGCAGTGTAACATTAAGAACCCCTGCACTTCCCTTAAAAACTCAAGTTCATGCTTAGTTTCTTGTGAAACAATTATGAACTGAAAGTGACTAGTTCCTTCTTCAGCATTGATAGTATGACATTTTGAGTTCCATGCAGGGGAATGCTCTTCGCAGTCAACTTTGTTTTGCAGCGTGTTTCTCACAGAGGCATTAATGGCTCCTCACGTTCGCCTCGTAACCCACTTTTCCTTTCAAAATTTCTCACAGGAATGCCCCTTGGCTGACAGGGTTGTCGCAGGGAATATACACTTTCCTTAAAGAGGATTCACACGTTGCTCCGTGCCGCTTGTATTCCATACATTCACGTCGAGCCTCTTTCTGACCTCCAGCTGGCATTCTCCTCCACAGCTGTCATCCGGCATTTCCCTCAGCACTGCTCGAGCGTCTAAATGACTCCGTGATTAACCTCTAGTCAGCTGGCATTCCTCCCATCAGCTGTCACACAGCTATTCTCTTCAGAGCCTTTCCTTAACTTCAGAAGCACTCCGAAAGCATTTGTTCGTTCACTCGATGCTCATCATCTTTTATTTTCCTTTGCCAGCTGTCATTCAGCATCTCTCCTGTGCGCCGCTCACTTTCTCTCTTAAATGGAATGCGCGCTTCCTCCCCACACATCGACAAGCAGAGTCACGCTTTCTTACTTGTTATCACCATAATGTGTTGGAGATTTTACGACGGCGCTTCCTCTGCGTGCGCAAACTTCCATTTATTTTGCCTCTCCTTTCATCGATCCCCTCGCTGTGTGCTGTGCTCTCCGCTGACAGAAGACCGCCCTCGTCGCCAATTTATGTTGTAAATAAGGAGACATTCGCAGGAGGCATCATGAAGTTAAGATGAGCTTTATTAACCAAGCACAACACCAGCGCCCGTTCGCTTCCGCCAGCGAAGCCTCACTGACAGAGAACCGGCGGCGCTCACCTTAGAACGTTCGAACCGGGACATTCCACTGTGGCGCAGGGGTGCGACCACAGTGAAGTCACAACAAAGTTCAAACAAGACTTAAATAACCATGAAGTGGGCTACTAAAATAACTGCGTTGCGAAACACCGGCCTTCAATTCATTTAACATACAACAATATAACCGCGCTGCAGCTGATCTCCGCGCTGCAGACGATTTCTTGTCTTTATGGGGCCATGTGTTTGAAACACATGGCCCCATAAAGAGAAGAACGCTTTTGCGACGGGAGGAAGGCAGGCGAGGCCGTCCAAGTGAGACGGCCGAAAAAGAGAAAAGTATACGTCATACAAACCTCTTTTCCAATGGCTGGCCAACATTTAGCATAGACTGTGATGCTGGCCACTGGAAAAGAGGTGCGGGGATTAAAGCCCGTTACTGAAAGCTCCTCAAAAACAAAATCTTGCCGAGCGAGCTGCGCAGGTGCGCAGCCACGCCAGCAGAGACCTAAAAACCTAGGGGACAGCATATAAGGAAATTATACCTTACAATAGTGTTGTGTGGGTTGAACGCAGGGGTTTAAAAATTAAACAGAAGGGGGACTCATCGTAGACACTCACTTTCAAGAGATTAATTTTAAAAGGGCAACCAAACCGCCACAAGTCACTATTGTGTCCTACCAACTGATCAACAACAATTTGTTTTATATGTTTTAGTTTTTAAAACAAATAAAAGGCATTGTCACATGCTTAAAATACAACAAAACAAATGCTGTCTAATTAAACAATAGCTGGAGAAGGCTACACTTTTATACAGAACATATTTTTAAGACCCATAGTCTGTAAGTACCACAAGCCCCTAGATATATATTTGCTTGGAGTAGGTATAATGCATTGTAATAATAATAACAGACTATCTAAGTAACACAGTGCATAATGCATTAGATTTACAGACAGATGTATATTTGGCCACATTATATAATTTAATCCAAACGTGCAGGCATTTGCCATGCATATGAGCTCTTTGGACTATGTTTACGCAGAAAATGTTCTATTTTCTTCTTTGCCTTTAAAGTTGGACTCAGGGTATTGTGAAACACAAAGTTAGTAGCACAAAAGGAATTGTTATTGTAAACACTAAAATAAATCCACCCACTTGCCCACAAATACCCACAGTTGCACCTGGTAGAGATGCTTGCTTTGCAAACACCAATTGAAAAAAATAGCCCGAGGCTGCAACTCTTTTCCGTTCGTGTAGCGCATGATCTGGCTGCTTCTCCAGGTGAAAGCTGTGTCCATGTAAATTCAGGCTTTCGGAATAATGAATGTTGTACTACAGTACAATGAATCATTGTTCTCTGCGATGGCGGTCGCCTCATTCCCAACCGACCGCTTATAGAAGGGATGCTGACAGATAGACAGCTTAATTAAATGTGCTGGTGACCCAGCAGCATTAGTGGGCGCCGCGTCAAAGAGAGAATAACTGAGATGCTTATTTTTAGGTCTGCAGAGCTTTGTTTGGGGGCTGGCGTCCTCTGCTGTGACAAACCTCGTCACATCTGCATTTGTAGCATCAGTCATTCTGCCTTGCCTGTTAGCTCACAGCTCAGAGAAATCACGTGGAAGGGAATACAAAAATGTAACATTACACTGGTGTGGGAGAGACGTCACAGGAAGTATGCAAGTGTTCCCAAACAAATACTAGTCTAAGTTTAATGTATTATTTTTGGCAACACTGCTTGTAGGCGGGTTTAACTGCAACAATCCATTATATCTGTAGAAGCAAAAAATGCAAGACGCTGTATTGCAGTTGTCAAACAAAAGCTTCTGCCTATTACCAACACGCAATTTGGATAAAAGGGTGCAGTGAGTTCCTGTGGGAGCCTCTTTGGTTTTCTGTGGAAACCACGTTTTTTGTAAATAAAAAACATTTGTCATGTAAATGGCTCCACAAGACAAATATGTCGAACGAACCACGCAGAACAGCACATCAACTCTGATAGGAAACGGAATGTTCCCAGGAAGGATTTTCGTGTATTCTACAAATTTGTACACACTCTAAATAAGATTTGCTCTTCGTACAGCAGGACTTACTTTAGTGAGTGACTTACTCGTTCACATATTTTCTTTATTTGATTTAATTAGGAGTGTTTATATAGTGCACCTGTAACACTGGAAGTCTGAGGAGCGCTTCACGTAGAAAACAGAACAAAGAAAGCAAAAGTAAATGCCATGCCGCAAGAAACGCAAAGCGTGTGCATATGGTTTGTCGTTAAAACTGAAAGCAGAGCGCGAAGCAGAGCGCGTGCATATGTTTTGTCCTTAAAACTGAAAGCAGAGAGCATGCATATGTTTTGTCCTGCGTGTGCACAGCTAAGCTGTTAGACGTACATGTGCCCCACAGCCGTGTGAACTTCACTCATGAGGGGCTTTTAAGCCATTGCGTGCAGCAGCTGTGTCCCTCCATCCGTCTCTCGTTGACTACAGAGCGAGGAAGTTGGTGCATGGAGTTCAGAGCAACAGAGAAGGGAGCCCGGGGACGCAAAATAGACGTTAGGCTGTGAGGTCATTAAAGTCGCTTTGGAGAAAATGCAAATAAGGCTGTCTCAAGAGCGAGGACACGGGTGGGCTACAGGTGCAGTTGTTTTGGCCAGTGCTTATTTATGGAAGGGTTGCTATGATATTGAGCGCGGGGTTGGGGGGCTTTATAACTCGGCCTCATGTCCTAGGCTGCTTGAACTACTTTAAAAAAAACAAGCTTAGCTTGAGGCGACTTGTAGGCAACGGTTACCCCCCTAAACAATAGAATGTTAATCGTGTAATCGGATAGTACATTATTTAAAGGCGACACATTTAAAAACTGCCAATGTCACAAAGGTAACAGATTAGTAAAGGGAACGTGCATCCCTTTGAAGTAATGAGTGTGAAAGGGCAGAAGGGTAAGGCATTCAGAGGAACTGCTCCTGTGTCTCAGTGATAGAGCGGTTCATGCATGCCTTGTACTTAGTGAGTGAATTCCGCTACAGGGCGCTACATCCTCGCTTTGGGTCACTCAATGAATTCTGTGATGATCGGGTGCTCTCTGTATCTGGCACACTGAATTAATTCTGCATGCAGCACTTTATACGTGTCTTTGGCCCAGTGAATGGATTCTGCGATGTAGCGCTGTATGCGTGCCTTGGTCTCTCTGAATAAATTCTGCAATTCAGCGCTACATGCGCGCTTCGGGTTCATTGAATACATTTTGCGATGGAGTGTCAGGTGCGCGTGGGGCTTGCTGAATGAAATCTGCAATGGCACGCCTGAAGCGCACATTGGGATCCTGCAATTACTTCTGCGATGGACCACTGCAACTGAGCTCTTCATCACCCATTGGGCTCGTTTGGAAGAATTCTGCGATGGAGCGCTTTCTTGCGGCTTTGGCCTCACAGCACTTCTTGCAAGCCTTGGCATCGCTGAATGAATTCTGTGACAGTGCGCTTCATGCGTGTGTTGTGTTCACTTTCTGAATTCTACGACAGAGCGCTTCATGAGCACCTTGGGCTCACTGAATAAATTCTGGAAGGGAGTGCTTCAAGGAAGTATTGGGTTCACTGAATACAATAGGAGATTAAACTCTTTACGCAGGCATAGGGTTTACTGAATGAATTATTAGATGAAGCGCTTTATGAGTGTACTGGAAGCACTGAATTCATTCTGCGATCGACGGCTTCATACGCGCTGTGGGCTCGCTGAATTAATTCTGAGAGATGGCACGGTCATGCTCACTGAATTAATTCTGAGATGTAGCGCTTCGTGCTCGCTTTGGGCTTGCAAAACAAATTCTACCACAGAGCGCTTCGGTGCGCCTTGGGCTAACTAAAAGAATTCTGCAAAGGTCATCTACCTGTGCATGTTGGACTCAGTGAATGTATTCTGTGGAGGAGCGCTTTAAGCACGCCTTGGGCTCAGTAAATTAATTTTGCGACAGAGTGCTTTATGCGCTTCTCCTTGGGCTCCCAGCACTTCATGAGCGCACTTGGCTCACTGAATGCGTTCTGAGATGAAGCGCTTCATGCGCGCCTTGTACCTACAGCGCTTTGACGTGTGTGGGGCTTACTGAATGAATTCCCGCGTTGGGGGCCAGGAGTCAGGCCCGACATAGTCGCAACAGCAGTGTGTGCCCTGCATTCCAGATGCCACTCTCTCCAGCCGGCCAAATTACCATTGAAGGTTGGAGCAGCCGCCTTCCCTTCACGCCTAGCCTTGGGCTCAGTAAATGAATTTTGCGACAGAGCGCCCTTCAACACGTGTGGGGCTAACTGAATGAAATGCCACGTTAGGGGCCAGGAGCGAGGCCGCGTAACTGGATGCATTGCCGGCACACATTCTGTTAGCGGGCCCACCCCATGAGCGTGCACATAGGCTGTCTGAAAGACACCGTGAGCGTGCACATGGCATGTCCAGGCGCCGTCAGATGAGCAGTCGTCGTGATAACGCCGCGAGCTGAGCCGTACACGTGCACAGCGAATGTCTTTCACCCGTGTGCACCTATCCTCTCCCCCATGCTAAGTAAGTCGGCGACAATAGATCTCGCTTACGCGATCAGCGCATGGCGCTGCATCTTTAGGCGAGACCTAAAAACAGAAAGCTAACAGAATTGTTGTGCTGGTGCAATGTTTGGATAATGACAAATTAATAAACCAAATCGGAAAAACGTTGCGTGTCTTGATTGTTTTGTTTTCAGTGGTTTATGCATGTTCTTTAGAATTGGTGACATTTGTTTTTTTATTTAAGAATAAGAGGATAAAAATGTAAAGTTTTGCTGCAAATAGAAACCCCACTCCCCCTCATCTCCTCTCGTTTCACAAAGGGATCATTTCTTGACCCTTTCACATTGATGTTGTAAGTTCAACGTCATTCACAATTCTTTGGATAGAATTGTGGTACCAGACAGAACTAGATGTAGTTTATAGGTAACAGTATACCCAGGTTCTGAGGGACGCAGGGCAACCCCATTATAGTTAATGACTCTTCCAAAATCTAGTGGACAATGGGCATCGGTCTTATGCTTTTCTGGAAAGGCTCCCTAAAATCATATAAAAAACAGTCCATCTGTTTGGTGGTCATGAAGAGTGAATCTTTTAGCTGCACTGTCTATCACATTATGAAAACCCCCAATATCTTCCAGTGGTGAGTCACTGGGATGGGTGATAGAGATGAAGGCATCGGGATGAGGTATTTATCCCATTCTGTGTGGGTTTCACAGAGCTCCCCTTACTCTCTCTCATCATTAGAGGGTATCTGGGTCCTGGAGCAGAGCGGTCTGTGTTGTATGCCTTATTGATATAAGCAATGCCGTAGGTTTTTGTGCTGGAGTGGATGGTTGAGAAGTGGGTGATCTGGTAGATGTGGATGTCTGTGGCGCAGTAGGTGTAGTAGATGGAAATCGCTTTCTATAATCTGAAAGCATAACTTGCAAGTCAGAAACCAAATAGCCTGGTAGACAAACCATCTCCTCCTGGAATGGCTGCTGATACTGGTCATGGGAAGAATATAATGCTGTTCATATTCCTCATCATAGGCCTCCTCTTCTTGACATTTAACATGCAACTTTGAGGGCCTGCGGGCGACCCCAAAGGGCCCATCATCATCGTAGTCTTCTTCTCCTAAGAGATGAGCTGGAATAAGGGATGTTACTTTGCTTGGAGAGGTGTGTTCAGAGGTTACAAATGTGTTTTTTAAACAAGGTTTTTGCATTTTTTCTGTCGACAGTGTCGCTAACATGTTATCTGCTGTTAGCTGTGTCGTCGTTGGCAGTATCACTGTCGTCGGCAGGGTTATCGGCATTGATGGAGGAGCTGTTGATGGTGTTGTCGATGATGGGAACAGGAAAATCTTCAGCGTTGCTGACTAGTCATAGATGACAATGTCGTAGTCGAGAAGGAGGTGGTGGTGGTGGACATAGCAGGGATTGTAACTGTCATCATTGTCAATGATGTGGTTGTACATGTCTTTGGTGTCGACTGCACTGACTATTTTCTCATCAACGATCTGCAGGCAGAGTCAAGGAAGGCTTGTTGAATGAGTGACTGGCCTTAGGAGGTGGAGTAGGCGGCTCAGAGGATGACTTATTAGCCTTTTTTGAAGGAGGCAGCAGGCTGTTTTCAGTCAGTCTTTGAAGAAGCAGACTTAGATTTGTGAGGAGAGTTTTAAGGACTGAGGCCTTTGGAAGACCCATGAGTGGCCTTTTTTTAGGCTTTTCTATACTGCTCAGAGGAGGATCTGGAATGAGTTGATCTCTGGCTCTTTTGGGATCTTCTAGATCACGAAGGAGAGTCCTCATTTTCAGAGTCCGAAACTGGCTCTTTTCTGCTTTTGAAACCAGTAAGCAGCCTTCCTTCTCTATTCTTCAAAGCTTTGGTTGAAAAGGTATGACATACCTTACAGAGCTTGGCAGAATGTTCCGGGTAGAGGCAATAAATGCAGTATTGGTGCGAGTCTTCAGAGTGTAGTCTCTTTTTACCGAAGGTATTGCAGACTCTGAAGAGACTTTTCTTCTCCTTGTCTGATATGTTGGTTAAATGAAATCAGATTCCTATGGAGGAAAACACTGGATAAAAGGTAAATATTTCCACAGCACCAGAGTATTGGGAATATTCTATTGAAAGTATCCAAGTAGCAAAAAACTACTGAGCAGTGCTCAGTGGAGGCTCCCTAGTAAGACATGCAGTAGAAAATCAGAGGGACTGAAGCTTCTCTCAGGAGTGTTCTAGAGGGTAAAGCCTGATTGCCTGAAGTATAAGTTTGGTCTCTTTTTTAAATAGACTATCAAAGGTTACCAAATTGAAGGGCCTAGGGCCTACCTGCTCCATCTTTAACATGTTATTACTATTATATTGTACCTGGGACTCCCATCTCGACAACTGGGAATGATTTAAACAGGTGAATCTATAAAAGGTTCAATACTGGAGTAAATCAGAGGTCCTTTGGTTGTAAGGTGTCAGAGAGAATTAGGACAGATGACTGAAGGGAGGCAAAGAGTTCTAGGAAAGAGGCGAAACATATGTATGGAGAAAAGAGGATCAACAGGAAGACTGTGGAACCATCATGGGGGTGCCTTAGGATTTGAAAAGTAAAAAAGGGTGGCAAATGGAAAACCAGATGGTTCTGAAATAGAAGCAGCTCTGCAAAGACGCATTGGGATTGACTGGAAAAATAAAAGAGATGGCCATCCAACATACACTTACTGTATTGGGGTTCTGGCCATGGAAAGATGGAACACCGGTGACTGAGCTGGCCAGGTCACAGTCTACTAAGACAAGCAGCAGTTAACAGCAACAACATTTCTGGAAGAAGTGCAAGGATGTATTTGGGTAGAAAAACTAGGAAGGGCCAGCATGAAGAAAAGATTGCTGTGTTTGTTCCACAAGTTCAAAGCAATAAAATACTCTGTGAAGCAGACATTGGATATAAGACAAGGGCTTCTCTCCTACCTTATCACCTGGTGTTAACTTAGTCCACGGTTTGTCAGCTCTGCGATCGTAATCCTGTGCATCCGTCACCTCCACATATTCGTGAAACCTCAGGATTTTTCTTGCCTGCAGTTCTGCCACGGTCGGTCTTTGACTCAGCTGAATATAAAGAAAATGTAAGAACTAAGACACCTGCGGGAGAGAGACTGTCCTATTTCTGGACTGCTACACTGTACTGCAAAGTAGCTCCAGTTGCCAGGCAGGCTTACATTTGCATGTGGGTGTTTTGGAGCATATTGAGCGAACCAAGGAGCTTGAAGCTCTGAACATGATGGATGGCTATAAATCATAAAAGGGGCATACTATTCAGATCCAAGACTATGCCTCACAGCACTGCTCCAACACAGACTGGGCTCGGGTAAAAAATAAAAAAAAGATGTGTGTTTAAGGTCATAAAAAATGCATTCCGGCTACAAGAAGCTAGCCAATTAGTCACAAGTGAATAATACAGTATTTTCACCACAACTGTCCTAAAACTGCGACAGTTGAATCACGAGCTCTCCAACTTCATACTCCCTTAACTCAAGATGCACTTCACTCAATACCTGCCCTCCTCTACAATATATTGACGGGCAGCAGGGCTCCACAGGCTCCAAAACGCCTCTTACCTTCCTTGTCAACCGCCTTTTAATCTCGCGCTTCTCAGCCTGGCGGTCTGCTTCATTTTTAGCTAAAAACAAATTAAGAGGAAATGTCAGGTCTGACTTTATTTACAGATGTCATAGCAAACACAGGTGACGTCCTCTGCCCCAACCTATGAGGAAAATCTCACATTTTCCCCACTGGCATTGACCCTAAAATTGTGTGGCTTACAGTAACACCTTCAGCATGCACAGGAAGAATAATTACACAGCACATTTATAAAAAAAAATGGCAGCTGCTAAGCAACAGCTCTTTGGCATTTGTAGTTGTGGATTTAAGTATTTATTTTTATGATGCTGAATTGTGATCTTCATACTTCGTTTCTCAGCATGAGCTTAATAACCAGACATTCTTTTATGGATATAGAAAAGCTTGATAAGCAAGACATTCTAAAGATATTTAACACCATCCTTACCAATGGCCTAGCCATTATATTTTTTATTTGCTATTTAATCACTGTTAACGAGTTACAAGTTAGGGAATTCTTGTTGTTCAGTGCCACCCATTTACAAATTATAACTGGTGAACCTATCTACTTTTTGCCTAATTAACCATTAACACTTTCACACCTTGACATAATGACATCATGGTGGATACGTTTTACAAGGCATACCATTATTTCAGCACTTATGAAAGCTGAGGTCAGATATCAAAGTGCTCCTTGAATTACCTACTGCCCACATCATGTTCTTATTCATTTGAAATGGGATGACTGAGTACAACAAGATGGAGATGGGAATAAAAGAAAAAAACTCACACGAGCATCCAGAAGAGTGTGCTGGAATTGCTCATGAAGATGTGTGGGTCTAGTTCAGGATTGACCAATAACAATTCCTTAACAGGAGAGAATTAGTTTACAGGGGATTTCAACTTTGGAGGGGAGGCAGAGAAATAACCATTTCAAGACGCACACAGCCATTTTTAGTTCTCGCACCTGGCGACACAGCGCGAAAGCGCGGTCGCCTGCGAGACCTATAGTTGTCGAGTTTACTTCAAGGGCCCTAAAAGGGAGACAGGAGATGGGCACGTGCAGGCAGCATGCTGGGATCGGGTCGCGAGCGTGAACACGCGCTAGCATCCACTGTGAACGAGACACGCTAGCATCCACTGTGAAGGAGATCATGCAGTGTTACTTTCGCTTTCCCTCCTCCCCCCTCCACGACTAGTCAACGCGGTGGACGTGCTCGCAAACACTCACTGTTCGCAGCCTAGACAGTAATAAAACTCAAGAGTCCCCTTATATTTAATGGGCCACCCCTAGAGGAAGGCCGCGGAGCAAGACAGCGCTGTTGGTTGTTTACTGTGGAGTGGCTGTCCCGGGAGTCGGCAATTGCTCTTCTGCAGTCCTAACCCGCGTCCCCAGAGCAGGGGAACACAGGGCCTCTCTATATACCTGGCATAGTGCGTGGTGCAATGCCAAGGCCACCGAGCACAGGACCAACCGATGGTCGCTCAGTCCGGGCGCGCTGCGTGTGCCTAGCGCATCTAACTGTCCATCCTCGCGCGCATTTCCTGCCCGCATTGGTACCGCAGGAGCCTTCCTCAGACGCCGCGCAACAGCCGCCCCTACGCACGTGGCGGCAGGGGGAGGAGGTAAACCAGGGACAGGGCCTGCCTTCCCAGGCACTGCGCGCGCAGCATACGCTTTTCCCCGGACAGTAGCAGCACCTCGAACCTAGAGACCCGCCCTCTAGTCTTTAGCACAGTTGTGCATGTCCTGCACTGGGCACCAACTGCCACGTCCTGGAAGTGAGGAGCGCCAACCGAAACCACAGAGTCACCCAGTCTTGCCTCTGGTCTCCTCAGGCTCAAGGCATCCATGGCGAGACGGGTGCAGAGGGCCTCATCGTGTGACTGGGTCTGCTGCCCCATCGAGCCCGGTGAGGAAAGCAAACACATTTCAGGCTGGGCCTCAGTTGTCCACAAATGACAACGTAAATAGTAAATCATCAATGCAATCACTGATGCATGAGCATAAAAAGAACGCACTGAAACAGCGAGGTACTTGAACGAAATTATGAAGTAAACAGCGAATTCTAAGGCAACCTTTTTCTTTTCCGAGTTTTATATTGAGCGAACTTGACCCTGAATGTTCCTCCGCGCTCACGGGCTTTTATAATGGTAAGTAAATGCATGGAAAGTTTACCACACAAACGCGCTGCTCTAAATCTGAGTAACTAGCCCCGTGGGAATTCTGAAGGTGTAAACATGCTACGGGCCCCTATAGCACAGTGCTCTTCTAGCAGTGACAGCACACGTCCCTCTGATTGAAGTGGGTCTGCTGAGATATCTGATAAGCCCAAACCGGAAGTGTTGCCAATGCTACCCCATCAGCCATGGCCTGCCACTAAATGTCTGGTTTTGTAATAGTTTATTCTGTCTCTTTCAGCAGACATAAACCAATTATGTACGTGACCACGAATGGTTGGTTCTGAATTATTCCCTTTAAATGCCCTACAGTGTTTCCTCCTCAGACGGCACAAATTTGTCAAATGAGATTAGACATACTAATGCCACGTGTGGCAGCGGAGGTACTGGTGCGGTCTATGTTTAGAGCATATTAACAATGCTTCTTCTCACAGGAAGTTTGCAAGCTTGTGGTGACCCTCACAAGGTAATTGGTCATGGGAGTTCTGTCTGCCGTGGCATGCAGGGTACAGTCTGACACTTTTGGTAGTAGTGACTTTTTGCCATTTCACTCTGCATTTATCCATATTTCTCCTTTTTTCAACTTGTTGGTATGTGTTCGATGTATTTATGTCACTGTAAATTCGTACCTTTCCACCTCATTTAACTAGTGGATGCACACCCACACATTGACGTAAGTAGGGTTTTAATGTTATAATTAGCCACAGCCGAGTAAACCTATGTTCAGCTATTAGACTGGTAGTTATGGTAGACTGAGTTGAGAGGCAATCAATGAAAGCTCCTATTCCTGTTTTTTATTTTTGAAAATAAATACAGACTTGGAAAAGGTTGATTTCCTTCTGTAACACGAGTAAAGGTTGAACATTCCTTGCCACAGTCCTTACTTTGTCAGCTGAATTTTCTATATGGCCTTGTGGCAACCCAGGAGGTGACTCCCACTGCCGGCCTGTCACCATGAGAGGCACCCTAAGCTGACGGCCACTTCCTGCTTTGCACCCTCAGCTGACGGCCTCTTCCTGCTTTGCACCATGAGCTGGAGGCCTCTTCCTGATTTGCACCATCAGCTGACAACCTCTTCCTGCTTTGCACCCTGAGCTGACGGCCTCGTCCGGCTTTGCACCCTGAGCTGGTGGCCTCGTCCGGCTTTGCACCCTGAGCTGGTGGCCTCTTCCTGCTTTGCACCCTGAGCTGACTGCCTCTTCCTGCTTTGCACCCTGAGCTGACGGCCTCGTCTTGCTTTGCACCCTGAGCTGGTGGCCTCTTCCTGCTTGGCACACTGAGCGGACTGCCTCCTCCTGCTTTTCAAATGAGGCGGTCTAGGTCCCTCGCTACAAGGGGAAGCTCACCAGATGGTCGAGGCGAGAGGATCACAGAACTACAAGTATAGAAACTACACTCTAACATGTCAGCCAAAGTAATTTCTGCTGCACCACTGTTCTCAAGGCTGGGAACAGGTTCCACTCAGATAAAGGACTGTTTGGTGCGCCTTTGGTCTGTCCCCTTAGACTCTGTAGGGAAGGGCCGTTCGTGGTCGGGATAGGAGTGGTGCCCTGCTCATCCATTTGACCAATACTAATTTCATTAGGGCATGAAAATCCCCTCTGGTCACTTTATGGCTGGCTTGCCATCCCATTGCCAGTGGGTGGATCTAAATCAGCTTTTTCTAAATCCCATCAGATTGTGGGTGTCCCTATAGCTACCAGTGTCCAGTGTAGATGGATGTCATGTCTCTGAATATTCTTTTAGTTCAACTTGCGTGTCTCAAATATCCAACGTGTTGTGTCATCTTTTCTTGTGTGCATTTATCCTCTATACTCATGGCGTTGCTGAAGCCTCTCAAAGTAAGGACTTCTGTCAATAAAGATGGGTGAGGAAGCAATGCCCCGATTACTTAAAGGCAATCTTCATCACTCCAATCTCTGGTTTTCCTCAGCAAAGGCTCAACAAGGTCTTGCTTCCCTGCCCCTTTTGATAACTTCAAGTCAAGTCAAAATATACTTTTATTTGATTCATTAAAAAAATCATAAAAGGATGGACAACCATCATGAAACGCAGTGCTTTAGAATATACATTTTTAAAAACCTAAAAAGACTTAAAGTCGATGTCGCAATAAGGAGATGCTTATTATTTTAAAAATAATTACGAAATTAACAATGGATTTGGGAAAAATCTGCTAATTAGTTGTCGCATTTTGCCAGTTCTTTTGCTGCGATTTTCCATAGTGTTATGGCTCTGCAGGACAGGGGAATTGACGACCCTCCGAGACATTTAATGACCACTGCTCTACATGTTCTTATTTGTTCCTTCCTTAGAGCCTCCCGGAGGGTGGATTTTCGGGCTTCCAATAAAAAAGAGCAAGTACATAGAAAATATAGTAGTGACTCTTCCCCTTGGCCACAGAGACGACACTCCTTGGCCATATTTGTTTCCATTTTGGGGTCAAATCCTTTGAGGGGAAAGACCCCATGCGTATCAAATGTTTTTTTCTGATGGGAGAATTGTTCCAACAGCTTCCCGGCCCCTTTTGATAACTTTCATATATATGTGAGCTTACTGCGCAACAGGAGGATTATGGGGCAATGGGCTATTAAACAAGCATTTACAATGCAATAGGTCTCGCATTATTAAAGTTTGAGTTATTGGCATTGTAAATGACAATGCCTTTTATTCATTTGCATCAGTGAGTAAACAAGCACTTTGTACTTATAGACCATGCTTATGAAAAGCAAGGCTGGCAGTCTCTTTTACTGCCAGCCTTGCTCACCGTAAGCAAGGACTATACGTTCAGAGTGCTTGTTTACGCACCGATGCAAATGAATAAAAGGCATAGTCATTTACAATGCCAATAGCTCAAACTTTAATAATGCAAGACCTATTGCATTGTAAATGCTTGTGTGTTTTAAGTGGTTGTCTTTCGTTTCTTGCAGATTAAGTGGTTTTCCTTTAAAAATCATGGGTCCCTATTTAGATTTGGAGAGGGTGAGGCAGGGTCTTTCACTACAATTATGCAATGTGGCATAGAGCAATATGTGAATGTGGTTTGTTGAAAACTTTAAATGCAGAATGTGGGAAAATCAGTAGATAGTGCAACAAGAGTTCTGTCTCCCACATTTCCTTTCCACTAAGCCTTTTAATATTAATGCATTTCTGGATCCCATTTTGTTTAATGAAACATCAGCACCTTCTCTACTTTAAACTGAGCGAAATGGAAAACTTCCTGCAAGGTGATTGGTAAAATGTCACTGGTCAGTTTATTTTAAGTGTTAACTGTGAACTAGATCGCAAAACTGAGTGGGAAATGATAAACAGAAAGCTGCCATAGTCAATTTGTCGATGTATCTGGTATGTGGACAGGATTTTTTTCGAAACGTTAACATCACGTTTTAGGGTTAGACCTATAATAACTGATAAAACCCCAAAGAAAGGGAAACGGCCATCAGTGTAAAAATAAACACTGAAACACATGCACAACCGCAAATTAAAATGCCATTCAAAGATAGGAAAGTCATGAGTAATCCAAAATCTTTAAACTTTCATGAGGTACTATGCTGCTGGGAGGCTTGACCACCCCTTCAATGTCATCATATTGAGTGAGGAGTAGGTTTTAATAGTACTGTAATCCAGACAGAGACTGGAAAGAGGGCGTGTGAGAGGTAATGAGATGCGAGTGACAGTGTAATACACAGACTTTCTATTTTTAAAACAGTCTAACAAAAGTCAGTTGGACTGCCAGTGGAATACACTACATAGCCTGCATTGCATCTCCTTTACATTAAAAAAAAGTACTTTTTAACAAATACTGCAAAAAAACAGGTTTTGTAAAAACTGGGAAAACTGTTATGTCTATTGTGAGGGCTAGGCAGCTGAATAAACACTGATAAGCATTTTTTTCAAAGGTTTGGAAAACACTGAACACACCACTAAAATCCACAAAAAATAAACACTGAAAATAGGACAGCCTATTTATATATAGTCTCCAATTCTGTGAAATGTGTCGCTGCCACAGATTTGTACAATTACTAGGCCCTTCTCTGGACCAGTCTTTCTTTTATAAGGTGTATTTGTGGTTAAATAGAACAGTGCTCTGAATTTTATTATTTTGTACAAGGTCATAAAACTACTTCTGGAAATGGGACATATACTATTCATGTGAGAAATAGAATCTGAATAAAAGGATTGAAAATTAACTAATACAGGTAGGAGTTCCATTGTGTATATGACACATTTAGTTCCAATATCTGCACAATGGCACCCCAAAACGTGTACCAGCCAGTCCAGAACACCAGAGCACATCTGCACTATATCTGGACCACTAAATGCATACAAACACTATGCCGCGGGGTAATCAAATCGGTTTGAGAGCACTCCATTGATGTACAGAAGTGCATCTCTTGGGGATAACTGGTATTCATTCTCAATCATTCAAGTCACGCTAGAAGAACTGATAATACTCACGCTGCAGGATGTTTCTCTGCTCCAGTTCCTCCACTGTCGGCCTCTGACTGAGCCGCCTATAAAGAACGGAAGAAAAAGAGGACTGTCTCAGGGTTTCAGAGAATGGACAAGTTCTCAAGCATGGAAACAAGGCTGCATTAATTCCATCAGAGTAGAACATTCGAAGGCCACACCACATCAAAACACATCCCTTTACCTAAATATATACAGGACTCTAAACCCACATACGTTAATGGTAAAGAACACTCTGGTCTGCAAACCATGATGAATGTACAAATATGGAAGATATACATCTTACAAAGCCTTGGATCTTTAAGCTCCATATCACCATGATTGGTGCATTTCACTTTAATTCTACTACACACCAAATCTCTTTATACCCTCACTCCGTACCTAAAATCAGGGATAGTATGTGGCACAAGAGTACACATTGCATTATAAGGCCTGTCCCTTGACATGCATGTAGTGCTGCACGTCCATGCATCAAATGCCAACGCTGCATGAATTCCACAGCGCTGAATGGATCACATCACTCTAAATTGAATAGGCTCGATGACCACATCTATCCAGTCACAATTCGGTATGTACACAGGTCGCCAAGTACATTACCATAAAAGGAACATATAACGTGAACAAAAGCGAACAACCCTGATTATACAAGTACTCAAAGCCAACAACCATAAATGTACACACCATTGCAATCCCAAAACGCTGACTGAAAACACCACTGAAAACCTACAAATCTGAAAAAGGCACACAGCATCAAGAGCATATCCCTGAATGAACACATGACTCCAAATCAAAAATCATGAAGTGAAAAGCTAACCACAAGCCTACAACAAATTATATCTGCCACCTCATCATCCTGAATGGATACACTACAACAAGCTGATAACACTTTGTGTACTCTGCACAGCAAGTAGACAACTCTGAGTGAGAACAGGTCTCCATGTCACAAACCATATGGAGAATACCCCCAACTATGCATCTTTACACCACTACAAGCCTGAATGTACATTGACTCAAATGATCAACCATGAAGGTAACACATTACATCACTGCATGCCCTTTTAACGTTACAGAACAGTAGATATTTTGTTAACTTGCTTTGAGATCTATTCTATGTTAAAATAAATGAGAGAAATGGAAAGGAGAGTGGGCGACTGTGTTAGTGGTGAGACAGACTGAGATGGAGAAGAGTGACTAGCACTGAGGATGGAGGAGCAGAAGTCTAGGTGTGAGGGCGTGGGGCAGATTGAAGAGTGGGTCTACATAGTATCTGATAGCTAGTGCGGTAATCTGATAGGCAAAGAATTTCTACTTGAAGGCCCCTCACTTAAGCATCCTCACCCTTTTGACCAACTCAATGAAGCAGATCTCTTGGGGGGCGTGTAGAGGTAGGCCTTACTTTGCAGCTCTGATGAACACGTTATTGGCATTATGTGGACATACTAATGGTACATGTAGCTGTGGGGATCAAACTAAAAGATGAAAGGGGCCACAAGATGTTCTGCAAGTTTAAGATATAAAGGGTCATTTGATGGCAGTGATAGTTGCCACTGCTACACCTGTTTCAGATTAGAAAAAGCTACATCTCACAAATAAAGCCCAGTAGCAGAGCAGCAAATTTCCCCTCATGAGCTCTTCGTCAACAAGAAGCACTGTTATCACCAAACTCTACAGAGAAGAGTTGACATGAAGACATTTTACCTGCAAGAGAAAATCCAGTCATAACAGAGCCCTGTAGGCTGAAAGTAATAGATTAAGGAACCAAAATATAAACTTTACCACCAATAGTCTGTCTCGCTCTGGAAAACAGACTTCATATTGTGCATATATTGCTTTAGAGCATTCCCAGACAGATGAGCAGCAACCTTTCTTTGTCTGAGAAGGCATCGTTTAACGTATGCATGACATTGCCACACACATGATTTCATATGCATGTTGTAAAACTTCATGATTAAGTAAGCATGCACATGTTTTCAAAAGACTGGATTCTAATTACCCTTTTAACTGATATGAAAGCAATACACGTGCACTTACTTTTTCGCAACAGTCAACCAATTTGCGTTTTGGTCAATTTATCAATACAATTCGAGTCAGTTATTTGTCATTGAGCTTCGATTTTCCACAGGGGGGACTTGAAGAAAACCAGGTGAAGGCCAGACACACATTAACACCTTGGCTGCTATCGATATCCCTCTCCTGTGCTGGACCACAATAGAAACGGGTGTGGTCATGACGAGCTCAGTTCGTCATCAGCACACGAGCACTGTGCTGCATGACGAGCTGAGCTCGTCATCAGCACAGAAGGGGTTAATATGCAAAATCAGGGAATTGTACAAGGATGCATTTCTATTTTTGCATTATTATAATGCAGAGTGTAAGTGGAAGGGTGTAGCCCTCAAGCAACTATGACAGAGTGGTATAAGAGGAGAAATGCGCCTCAGAAGTCCATCGGCACGGAGAACTAAGACACAAAAGTAAAGAGGTGTGCCTTGGTGTTCGGACAGTACTGAATACAGAGCGGTTGAAATAGTATTTGTAGAATGGAGTACTTGTGAAGTCTCTAGCAAACCTAGTGCACAGTGGTACTACACAGTGTACATGGCAGTCCATGGATATGGAAGACACAGTGGCAGGAATGAGGAAGAGTTATTGGAATCCACACAAAGTAGATGTTAGTGAGGTGCACGTGGAGCAGGTTTCTCAGTATCCTAACAGTAAAGTGGGCAGTATGGTAGAAGAGGAGTGTGTGTTCTCTGGAGTCTCACAAAAAGGAAAGCAGTGTGATAGAACTGAAGCAGTGTTCTGTGGAGTCTAGCGACGACAACCAAGCTGAAGTAGCAGAGGTTGTGATGCATGCACAGCTGCCAAGCACATACCTGTTCAGAGCTGTGCCAATTTGCTGCTTGAATTCGGTCCACTCTTCTTTGCTCTTCCGGGGTAGAACATTTACTTCCTGTGGCTCCTCAGAGGCTGGTACGCTGTTCAGCTTCATAGCAAGTGTGTCCTTCCGCTTCACTTTGTTAGCCAAAGAACCTTGTGGGGGTGAGAAATTGAAGAGAAGTCAGGGTAACAGGACATGCAAAAGTTTGTGTATGGAGAATATGGAGCTTTCACCAAGTTCCTCTCGGGTGCAAAGGAAGTATTCACAAGCGAGACTCTGAGAAACCACAGACAAGGAATCCATTCACAGACACAATTTTTTTTAATGTATTTCACAAAACCTAAAGTTGTGTTTTATTACATCTCGTTTACATCAATGATGTTTGTCAAATGCACCTGTTGAAGTCAATGGATAGGCTATTGCTAGTGAGTAGCACCTCTCAGTCAGTGAACAGGTTTCTACTGTCACTTGGTGCCTCCTAACTTGTGGTTACTGTACGTGGTCAGGAAGAGAGGTACCTCAAATGTCAGGGTGTATGTGTCTGTGGTTGATGATATAGTCTTTTCTTAAAAGACCATAAAACACAACCTGTTTATTATGGACCTCCAAGGTATCAAATCAATTGTTGCATTAAACCAGACGTGTTGTTCAAGTTGAATTTAATGTAACTAATGAACAAATGCCAACTTTAGGAAATTGCCACTTTGTTGCAGAGTATTCCAGTGAAAAAGAGCAAGCACGTAGCAACTCTCACAGTCTCAATCAATTGTGAGGGGGACCTCTTTGGGTTGTTCGGGAAGCCCTCACTCACCAACCTGGTTGGTGACATGCTTTATCATCGGGCCCCACCAGGAGTGGACGAATGGCACCCTAGTGTGCTGCAATGCCAGATTACTGCGGAGCTGGTTTTTTTGTGAGTGAAGTGTGATTTTTAAAGTGATTTAAAAATGCACCAATTGCGTAAAAAAAAAAAAAAGACATTTTAATAGTATTTCCAATTGGACATGGATAAAAACAACAGTGTGGGATAAAGGACAACATTAGAAGTCCAGATTTATCCTATGTGTGGTTAACATGTTTCTGCCTCAGTGATAATGGTCTATCAGGTGTTCGTCAGGACCAGTGAAATCCCAAGCCCACCCCAGCCTGGGGTACAAGCGTTAAAAGAAAAATCTTCCAAAAAACACTGTCAAGATTCTGATTTATTAGAGTGGAACCGAGTTTATTAGAAAGTGCTAACGATTAGAGCACCATGGGTCGCGGGAGGGGGGTGGTAGCAAAATGGCACACCGCCCTGTATGCTAGGCACCCGCTCGGTATTTAAGCGAACCCTCGAATGCCGGACCCCCTAGCATACAGGGCGGTGTGTCATTTTGCTACCACCCTGTGAGAAAGTGGCTCTATATATACTGGACCAGAGTAAGGTAGAGTGTGTATAGAGTCCACAAACCCCAGAGGTATAACAGAGGTTAAAGCCAGGTGTGACCTTACTCTCTAAAGTGGTAGCTTGGTCGAGCAGTGAGGCAGTACCAGAGGACAGTGTAAAGCATTTGTTGTACAAACTCAGTCAGCAAAAGGTTTCACACACTCAGACTGAACTCCAGGCCAATTGTTTTTATATCAAAAGATATAGTTGTTTTATTTCTAGAACCAACAGGCATCAAAAATATACTGCTCTCAATAGGATAGGTCTCAGATGAGTACCCTCAGAAAGGCAATAAACTTTGAAAAGACAATAGGTACAGGGGTTGCAGTAGGCAACACAATTCTACACACAATTTAGCATTGAGCTCAATGGATCCCCTTACATAGTCACAGGTGATTACTTTGTAGATCACTTAGGTAATTCCAGGACTGGCTCCTAGGCTCAGTGCTAGGGTCTAAGCTGGAAACTGTTTAGCAAAAACGTTTTAGATATTGTGGTGATTTTTCAGGAATAAAAAGCTATTTTAAAAGTTCACACTTAGAAACTTTTCAACAGAAATCTAGCAATGTTATTCAATGGGAGAAAATTCAGGTTGCAGGTAAAGTACGATCTCTTTACTTTTGCAATCCAGTACTGGTCTCCTGGGGCCAGCACTGGGATCTCAACTCAAAACAGGTAAGTAATTACGTTTCAGTATTTCGTATGATTTTTAAAGAATATTTATAGTTTTCAAAAGTAGACAGAAGAAATTTCATAGAAAAGCAAACAATGGATTCCTATGGACAAAATACAAGTTACTAGTAAACCCGCTAGGGATTACTTTTGCGTTTCAGCACTGGGCTACAAGGTACATTACTGGCTCCTCCCCTGATCACAGGTGAGTATCTCGGAATTCGGCTGATTTTATATGAATATTTCAAGTTTCCAAAAGTAGACACTAAGAAGATTTTTCGAGTCAAACCAGTCGATGTTATTCAATGGCAGGTAAGTGAGTTACCTGTTTCCTGGTCAGTACTCGACTGGTGAAGTTCTGGTTCCGGGCATAGACTCAGGGGTCCCCCAGGGTCAGGTAGGTACAGTTGGTTTACCCTCAGCGGTGCAGGGGCGGCCGAGTGCAGAGGTAGGCAGGCCCATTGTTATCCAATGGGGGACAGGGGCCCTCCGGTTGGTGGCTGCTGTGGGAGCTGGGCTCCTGGTCACTTGCTCAGGGCTAAGGGGGAAGCAGGATAGGACAAAGGTGGCACGGCCAGCAGTACTCAGGCGGCTGGGTGCAGGGTGCTTTTGAGCCGTCGGGCGCTCAATGTTATCCAATGGAAAAGGTCAAAAGGGAACAAAGGCTGCAGGCTCGGGGCGGAGACTCTCCAGGGGCAACCAGCACGTTGAGAGGTAAGTTGGGATCTTGGAGCACAGGTAGGTACCCCAAAGGAAGGCACAGGGGGCTGTAGGGCGCCAGGTGCAGGGGTGTTTTTGGGTGTCGGAAAAGCTTACCCTCAGTTGGTCGCGGTTGGGGGGGGGGGGCCCTAGTTCTGAGTCTGCAGGCGTCGTCTGGTTCGTCGAGGAGGGTCTTTGGGCACTGGACTTCGGGTCCCAGTCGCCAGTGGGACGTCCTCATGGTCTTGGATCACTCGGGCACAGGCCAGGCTCGGCGGGTGCAGAGTGGGCTGGTCTGGAGCTTCCTGGCTGGCACCAGGGGGTTGGGGGGGGGGGGGGGGGGTGCAGCAGAGCCTCTGCTGATGGGATGATGGGAGTCCCAATCTTTAAGAGGGTCAAGGCAGGCAGGTCCTCTGGGTGTCACAAGGTTGCTGTCCGCAGGAGTCGCCAGGATTTTGGCAGGAGCAGGTTGCAGGATCGCCAGGCCGGTAGGGCTGGGGCCAAGTCAGTTGTTGTCGTCCTGTTAGCTGCTGCGCGGCGGGTCTTCTTCTTGATCTTCTTTCTTCTTTTGGTATCGGGTTTTGAGGAAGGAAGGTTCAGGGAGCCCCTAAATACTGAATTTAGGGGCATTACAGGTAGGGCAAGGTCCTGGGGTGGGTACACCCCCTAGCCTGCTCCTCTCCTGTGGGAGGGGGGCAGGAGCCTAGCTGGGATTGGGCGGGGCTCCCCATCTTCAAGATGGCCGGAGCCCGGGGTCGTGCTTCAACTCGTCTACCCCACCTGAGGGGTGGGGTTGGCACAGGCTGGCACACCCCTCTTCCAGTTTTTCCCGCCAGTCTTCCCTCCAGAGTGGGGGTCAGAACTGGTGGGGGCCAGATGCTGGGTACAGCAAATAGTCTGGAGAAACTCACAGAGGCGGCATGCCTTTGAAGCTTCCCCCTGCCCATCCTGGGGGAGGAGACCTAGCACCTCGTCCAGGATGTGCATTGTTGCAGGCCCATGAGAGCAGGGGGCTCTCCACACAGGGGTCCAGCAACATGTCTGCTGTGTGGCAGCCTCGGCAGCCACTCAGCCCAGACGTGGATTGTAGGTTAGGTTTTCAGAGGTCATCTCTAAGATGCCCTCTGGTGCACTTTACATTAAATCCCACAATGGCATCAGTGCGGGTTTAATGTGCTGAGAAGTTTGGTACCAAACGTGTCAGTCTTCAGTGCAGCCATTATGGTGCTGTGGAGCTCGTAATGACAACCTCCCAGCACCATATACTCTTAATGGCATCACTGCACTTACAGTGCCCAGGAATGGCCCTGGGTACTGTAGGGGCACAGGGCTCATGCACCTGTGCCCGCACCTCTGGCATAGGGCACTCAGCTAGAGGGGTGACTGAAGTATGCCAGAGCAGTGGGTTCTGTGGGCATAGCACACAGGGTTGTGTGCCATGTCGACTCTTTGTTTAGCTCTGTACCTAGACACTCAGCCAGCAAAGGCAGTGTGTGGGTGTCAGGGTACAGGCCCCCTGAGGATGGCACAATAAGTGCTGCAGTCCTCAGGACTCTTCTCTGGTCACCATGCGCTGGGTACCTAGGGTACCATATACTAGGGGCTGACAGGTTGCCAGAGATGCCAATTGGGTTTTAGTTTCAACACAGCTTTTAGGGAAGGAACACAAGCCCTGGGTACCTGGTTGGCAGGGGCCCAGTGCATACTCAGTCTAAGCACATCAGCAGTTCAGAAAAAAGTGGGGGCATACCAGTGCAAGAAAGATGGTACTTTCTCACACCCCCCCTCCCGAGACATAGGGTGCTCTAATCGGTAGCACTTTCTAATAAACTCGGTTCCACTCTAATAAATCGGAATCTTGAGACAGTATTTTTTGAAAAAAAATTCTTTTAACACTTGTACCCCAGGCTAGGGTGGGCCTTAGCGCGCCTATACCACTGGGGTTTATCATAATATTTTACTTCACTTGTTTTCACTGGTCCTGACGAACGCCTGATATACCATTATCACTGAGGCAGAAACACATTGACCACACATAGGATAAATCTGGACTTCTAATTTTGGTCCTTTATCCCACACTGTTGTTTTTATCCATGTCCAATTGGCAATACTATTAAAATGTCTTTTTTTGACACAATTGGTACAATTTTAAATCACTTTAAAAATCACACTTCACTTAACAAAAAACCAGCTCCGCAGTAATCTGGCATTGCAGCACACTAGGGTGGCATTCAGCCACTCCTGGTGGGGCCCGATGATGAAGCATGTCACCAACCAGGTTGGTGAGTGAGGGCTTTCCGAACAACCCAAAGAGGTCCCCCTCACAGTAGATTGAGACTGTGGGAGTTGCTACATGCTTGCTCTTTTTCAAAGGTTATTGTTATGATGCTCCTTTGTTGTTTCTCGGATTTCTCCTGAGGGGAGTAGGAGCACCAATTCCGTTCCCTTCCTCTCTTGTTGTTACGAGAATATTTAAGTGACCATTTACGGTTCCACAGAAGCTGCTGTCCTCAAGACAGTCTTCTGCCCTCCCGGGGAGATGTGTGAATGACTCAGGAAGGAGCACTAAGGACCTGCCAAGGCAGAAGGTAAGACCTCCTCCTGGCAAGAAGGCCAAACACGGTGTAAGCCCAAAAGGCAAGCTTCAAAGCGGAAGCCGCCCTGAAGGGAAAATGGTAGTCACAGAAGGAACTGGGCTGTTTTCTTTTTCGTTTCTGCAGACAGGCGGGCATCATGGACAGAGAGGGGAAAAGCTGTTGTCAAACCATTTTTTCAAGGGGTTGTAGTCGCAGGTAGCCACACCTCTGGGGTGAGCTAGGCAGCTCTGCACACCAAGACAAGCAGTCTATCATGTTGGGAGTGGGCGGGATAGTGCACTCTGGTATAGTTAGATACCACATTTTAGAGAAAGTGGTCATCAGGCTGGAGGGACCTGGTATCCCTATTGGCTAGTTAGGTACCCCATCGCCTTGAGCTAGCTGTGGGGATAAAAATGTCACCCCTTGCATCGAGAACTCAGAGAGAGGACCGAAGGAGAACTGCCTTGCTATTTCCTGGAGCTGGCAAAGAGGATACACCAAACATTGGTCGCACCTGCTGCTCCTTGGGCTAGCAAAGAGAGACTTTGCTTAAGGTCCCTGCTCAAGAAAAATTCATCTCCTAGCCCCAGGCACGAAAAGTTACTCCAAGAGTCAGTTGGCGGACTTTCTGTTACAGCTACAGGGCCACAAAAACTGCAATTTTAAGTTGGTAGCCAAGAACACTAGGTTGCCACTGACCACCAAAGAGCAACCTGGGAGACAGAGTTCTGTCCCTCAAAAGCTGCACAGGAGTCTGCTGGACCTGGCAGTTGGAGTGAAGTTTGGTCACCCACCAAGGACGTTATAACTAGCTAAAGGGAACAACGGGTTTCTCTGAAACCGGAAAACCAGTGGCAATTGTTTTTTGTCTGGACTTCACCCAGACTTCGAGGGACATCGACCCCTGTGCCCATTCTCACTCCACTTTGATTGTGGACAGAGGGGTAGCCTCAGGAAAACCCAGTCACTTGCTCAGCAACTTCAGCATCCTGCAACCCTTGCATTAGGACCGCTCCATGAACCTGTCTAGCAGTTCAAACATAGAACCTGGCGCTAGAATGGAGATTGATTTGGCAATGAGGTAAATGTGTACCTGGAACTTATTGGTACCTGTGACCTGTATTCTGCCGGAATTGGTACTCCAAAGTTAGCCGGCATAGTAGTTTGAAACTTTATAATAGATTGGAAAGTTTACTGCTATTGCTGTCATTTTCAATGATTTACTTCATTTAGTGAACTCCAGTGATTTATCATTTCTTGAAAAATTCATACCTTTGGAACCCTTAGATGGAATTTTGTCATTAATGTGTCTAAATAAAGATACAAATACAACCTACTTTAATAAATTGGTTTTGGATGTTTGTGTTGCATTTTCTACTTATTCCACTGCTTTGGCAATTCTTAACGGCTTATACTGGTTTCTTTGATAATGCCCGACTGCTCAGCGCCACAGCTATCCACAGATCATCTAAGATGTATAATAAAAACAACTGACTGGATCTAACACAGAATTGTGAATTTATTACACTGTGAGGTTGCACATTCACACCATATAATAAAACGCTTTCCTGGACTGTGTTTCAGGTGAACCTGGTCTCTCTGTGCCTTAGAATTCAGTCTGCACTGACGGTAATTGGCCGCGTCCCACCAGCGTGATTCTCGTGGCTCGCTGGGTAGGCGTGGCAGTGCAGGTGTGCGGAGACGCTGCCGGTGGCGGGTGCTTGGCGTGCGGGGGCGGCTCTGAGAGCGTGGAGCTGTCGGCTCAGCGCGGATACAGCGGGGCGAGCCCACGGGGGAGGACGATTGACCGAGAGACTGGTGTGACTCACGGTAAGGCAGCACTCGGCAGTTCTCGGCGCATGCGAGTGGGGTACGGAGGTCGACAGGGGCTGACAGGGGCTGATAGGGGTGATCGAGAGGGCAATTGAGGTCATATCTCTTGCTCGCTCCGTTACCACCATTACTTCGGTGAGCGAGCGGCTCTTCTCTGGTCCCCCTCATCCCCCCCCCCCCCCCGACGCGATGCTTGCCTGGAGTCTGCTTAGCATCTGTGCTCGATGCACTTAGAGCCTCAGAGTCTTGTGTTCTCCTTGAGTTCTCCCCTCCGGCTCTGTTCCTGCGGCCCCCGCCTGCGGTGCCCCCCTGCTTTCGTGGGTGCCCCAGCCTTTTAGCGCTTACCGCCACCAGCTATCCCCTACTCGCTGCTCGCCGCTCAGCGGGTTACGGTGCTCACTAGCTCTGGGGCAGCTCCCCCTGCTCTCCATCCAGTGTCGGCCAGGTCCTGACCGGCCCCCGAGCAGGGGGGTGCCATATACTAATTCAGTCGCTCAACGCTCAACTTGCTCACAGACTTAGAAGCCAGCTGCTACCAGCTCGATATTCTGCTGCTGTAATCAAGCTGCATCAAAGTACCCCTGGTGTTGGACTGAGAACAACCTGAAGAGCCCAATCCCAAGCCTAGGCCCTCGGGAAACAATGAGATCAGGAAAAGTGAGGAAGTATACGGCGCCCAAAAGAAGGAAAGCTATAGAACCAGACGTCGCAGAGGTCTTGGCCAACACCAGCCACATTTTAACAACACAAAAACCGCTAAGCATATGGGACTTCTTTAAAAAAAACGTCATCTAAGTCCGCGGAACCACCTCAACCAAGAGCGCAGTCTTTGGAGGCAAAGAACATTACTCCCCTGGCGCAACCAGGCTCGATTAACTTGGTGCAACCTGGGTCGCCTAACCTGGCCTTGGCGCAACATTGGGCACCTGAAACTGCGAGGGTAATCAAGCCATCAGAGGTTTATATTTTTGGGTCCACCAGTAACAACAAAAACAGCAAAAACCTTCAACTTGACCTCCTTCTATCGGACAAGTTTCCAGTGTCTCCAGCAGAGGGCCGCTGGCCCTGTCAAGCGCAACAAACCCAGCTGGAGACCACTATGTGCCCATCAGACGTCCAAGTAAAGCCGTCTAAACCTACTGTAACTAACGCAGCGGCCATGGCCATGCCTCTTGTGGCCCCTCCTCACCAAATAACGACGGCACAAATCCACGGGCAAGACAACCCCGAGCACTCCAATAGCAGTCAACAATCTTCAACCCCACAAACAATAATTTCCACAACATTACCACTAGCTTTGAGCCCCCAGTGCATGATATTTTCACCATCTGAGCACACAAAGGATACATCGCAAAGCCAGCTAGCATTGCCTGCTCAGAACGATCAGTTTATAACGGACCTGTCTCTTTTCTTCAAGGCGTCTGAAAGTTCACCCAGGTCCAGCCCGATCCCAAAAGAAAAACAAAATATTGAAGAAAACACCGGGACCGGAGCTTGGCCACAACTTTTACAAACCCTGCAGCAAACAGTTAATGCACTCAATTACCATTCGATAAAGCTGGAGGTACAGGTCGACCTGCTAAACACCCTAGCACTATTTACCTCTGGGATTGATAGTAAATTAGATAAACTCAATTCCTTAATCTTACAAGCGCAAGCCTCCACGAAGCTTGCCGAAACCACCTGCTGTTGCTCCCCAATCATAGATTCTCTCTCTGCTCCCAGAATGTCTAACCACAGTTATAAGGGAAGTAAAGTTGTTGAGAGGAGGAAACGTGTTTACCAAACCGCCACCCCCCGCACAGCAAGAACATATAAAACCCACTGAGTTTCCTGCCAAGCAGAACACAAACTCAAAAGAAGGTGAGGCTCCAAATATAGGGACGACCACTGGGCAAACGAAGCTGAACGGTCACACTCAGAGTGCCCAAGCAAAATCAAACCAGACGGCAGAAAACGGCCCCCCCTTGTCATCAATCGGACCCACTACCAGACATGATCATCTTGAGCCTGTGCAAACAAACAGCCCCACTTCTCAAAGTGACTCAACAACGGCGGCCTTCCCGGGGCCAGTTCTACCACGTAGTAAAAGAGAGCGTAAACGCCAGCGCAAAGCCAGAAATAAACTTAAGGCTAACCCCAACATGGCCCACCAGGAACTCTTCCCTATCTTCAAAAAAGTCGAATACAAAAAACTCCCTGTCAAAAACGATGCCGCAGAGCATAGAATTATCGCCAAGGGAGTCTCCCCGGAAAAACGTACCCAAGAATCTGTGAGTAGTCCGAAGGTCCTAAGTATTCAAACAATGGCCCCAGAAACAACTGAGGGCAGGGCCCACACAGATACCATCAAGGAGAGCACAGACACCGCAAGTGCAACTGGGCCCAAGATGACACCAGAAACTTCCAGACCACTGATGGCTCTCATTTCCCCGGGAAAAGAAAACGTAATGTCAAGAATCAATTATTCTAAAACCATCTGCAATGACTCTAAAGTTGCGTCCAGTCATAGTTTACACCCGACGAGGGCTCCGCAACGACTGTCACCACAGCTATATGAAATCAAACCAGACAGGACACTCGAAAACTCCAACACCATACCCGCAAGTGTTCCGGAGTCAATCAATAACGATCCACCGTGCCATCAGATTCTATTGGCCCCCGAATATAAATCTAAAGGCCGGCACGACATTCTTAATAGATCCAACCTGTTAAAACTAGCAGAAGGAATTCCAGGTCTAGTTAGACTGGCCTCGAACAACATTGAATCCATCAAATTCCTCTCCCCTCGAGGTAATTAACCATCTGAGGTCACTGTGGTGACTTTTTCATCGAGTAGCTGGGTAGGAGCTTTTCTTGAACAGAAGTCGAGGCTGCGGAACTGGGGAATTAGAGTGAAACCTTACTCCACCCCCGGGTACCCCACCTCCCTGTTAACAAGGCCGACTTCACCCAGCCACCTGTTAACATCCAAAAAAACAGGATGCGTGAGACCCTATTCGGTCTTAAAAAATGCTATAGGGGCCGACATCAAACCAAAAGGGCCTGAAAAAGCCGGGGCCAACGAAGAACCCAACTACAGCTCGGGGTGGCTGCCGACAACACTGTCATCAAAATGTTCAAATTGACCGCCAGCGGGGGAAACACCTGTAGAAACACACATTCCCTCTAGAAAACCTCTCTCAGCGGCAGACACATGGCACAAAAGAGACACCAAGCAGGGACGGCCTCCATGCTCATGGAATATCAGTGGACTTCATCAAAAAACTTCAAACGAAGATACTATGGCTTTCCTGTGCAAACACACAGCAATCGCCCTACAGGAAACTTGGGCGACAGAGGGCCGTCCCATAGAAGGATACATCGAGTTTTGGAAACCAGCTCTCAGGGACAACCGATTTGGCCACCCCAAAGGCGGTTTTGTCCATATACATCTCAAATAACCTAAAAGGTGCTCTTAATCAATTTCACCTCAAAGAAGACTGGCTACTTGGGGTCAAACTCAACCCCTGGGGGATGCAGCGTCCAATTCTCCTCGTCAATGTGTACATTAATCCCAGCACCCGTACAAAAAAAGACCACCTGGTCCGACTGTGTGAAATCATGAATGACATCGCTACTGAATATCCCAACTCAGACCGCATCATCACGGGAGATTTCAATACAAATCTATTTCAGGGGAATGCAGCAGATATGGAAGGGCCGGACCTGACTAACATCTTTGAGGCGCTGACTCAATCCAAACCTTCGAAGCAAACCCCAAACATACTAGGTGAACTCTCCGTGATGAGATTCTATAACGCAGGATACTTGGTAGTGAATGGAAGGACAGCAAGTGACTCACCCCCAAACTGGACCTGGTCGAATGGAAAAAAAGTGTCTTACTTAGACTTTACTATCTGCAACTCAGAACTACTGTTTAAGTTGAACTGTTTTTGCATCCACCCACGGTCTGAAAGCGACCACAGGCCCCAGGTCATCTCCTTCACCACAAACCGGAATTCCATAAAGTGGCTCCCATAACTTACGAGGGAATTCACACCGAAAACCTTAAGCGCCTCAAATGGAATGAATCCAACAGTCTGAGTGTTTTAAAAGCAAGCAAGGACTTCATGACAGGTAGTCCTGATAAAGATGTCAACCCGATATGGAAATGGTCGCAGCTGTGCCTTCATCTGATCAATTCATACCCTGCAACTGCGCGGAGAGCAAACAGCCCACCTCCAGTAGGGGCCTCAACCTCCGCTGTCTTAAATTCATTAAAGAGAGCAAGGAACTCCGCATTGAGGTTGGCTTTAAAATTCCCGGGGAACAGCGCCTTCCTCGCCACATATCACGCCCAAAAAGCATTTAGGAGGGCAGTCTCTCAAGAGAAACAGGCTCAGGAAAATCAATACTGGGTAAAATTGGTGTGGGAAAGCAAGCAAAAAAACTCAAGGAAATTCTGGTCCCTTGTTAACCGCACCAACCTGCCCCTAACAAACTCTGGATCTGCAAATATACAGGAAGCAGAATGGGCAACATTTCTAACAGATCACTTTCAGGCACAAGACAACCAGGATTGCATCAGATCACCCAGGGGCTGCGGGATTGCGGAAGATGCATCACAAAACATCCCCCTGGATACAATCCGGGGACTTTCCCCTGCATATGCACTAACCGAGGATCGAGTTGCCAAAGCTGTGACAAAAGGGAGGCAAGATGGAGCACCAGGCCCGAATGGACATTCCCTTCTGTGGTGTTACTAAATCTCTTTAACTACACCCTGAGAACACGGACAATCCCGGACTCATGGCGGGGTGCAATAATTCATCCCATTCATAAATCTGGATCACGTGCTATGCCTAACAATTATAGACTAATCGCCCTACTGGACTTAGAGGCAAAACATTTTGCAGGTCTCATTCTGGAGGATCTAAGGCAATGGGCAAAGGACCACGATCTGATCCCCCTGAACCAGACAGGGTTTGTTGCCAATTCAGGAACTACAACAAATTTACTGGCAATTTCCACTATAATCGACAAAGCTTTATCAACAAACAGGATGGTCTTCTGCTGCTTTGTCGATTTTAAAGCAGCGTTTGACAGAGTGCCTAGGGCGGCTCTCTGGAAAAAACTGACACAGTGGGGTATTCCAAACAACATACTGAACCCAATTATTCAGCTTTACTCTGACACAGGGGTTCGAGTGAAGTTAGGGTCCGGCTCGCACCTCTCGCGAAAAATAATGACCTCACGCGGTGTCAAGCAGGGATGCGTGCTGGCCCCTCTTCTCTTTAACCTATTCATATCTGACCTGTCAAGTATTCTAGACAAGGTAAATAGTCATTCACCCAAAATAGGAGGCGCGGCAATAAGTAATCTTTTATATGCCGACGACCTGGCCCTGTTTAGCCTCACTAGAGTAGGGTTACAAAGGCTCCTTGTTGCACTATCGCAATATACGACTGGTAATCAATTAGAAATAACATGGAGAAAACCCTGATAATCCCTTTTGGTAAGAAACACTACAGCGGCGGTGGTTGGTCAATTAACAAAACAAGTCTTTCGATTGGCCAATCATACAAATACTTAGGCGTCCATTTGGACGCAAGGGGCAGTTTTTCAAAGCAAAGTAGTGTGATCATAGCTAAAACTACGGCCCTAGTGGTATCCTTGGCCAAGCTATCGTAGAAACTCTCAGGTCCAACCCTTGCCCCTCTACTAGAAGTTCTTAGAGCAAAAATTGGGCCAACCCTTTCTTATGGCATAGAGACCTTTAAAGGTAAAATGAATACTGCCCTAAACAAACTCACAACCAAAATCTATAGAAAGGTACTTCATTTACCGAGCACTGCTTCCCCAGCCCAGATTAGATTAGAGCTGGGATTAACCAACTATGAAGCTTCTAATGTGGGTACTTACCTTAAGCTGTGTCATAAATTAAGACAGGCCGAAGCAGGTACACTAGAGTCCCTAATCTGGAAAGAAATCAACGAGACTAATCCAGGGGGGAACATTCGGGCGCCTTCTGAACGATTACACCCATCAAATGTCAGTTACTGATCTTTGGGCTCTTAACCCCAGTCAGACTGTTTTTAAAAATATAATCAAAAAATGTATAAGACTGAAATCTCTGGTGTTAGACAAAGCTCTTGTTACGAAACGTAGTCACTCCAGGGCGGTAGTTAATTCCTACAATCGATTGACCCCTGCAGCCTACCTCTCTACGACATTTTCACTTTATCTAAAGCGCTGCTTGATAGCCCTAAGAATGGGAGATTGGCGCTTTCTTCAAAACTTACCCACCTGGCGCCGTAAGAAGGAAGACACAACATGCAGAGGATGCGGGTTAGCAACAGAAACAATCTTGCATGTGCTCTGCATCTGTCCCTCATTTAATCTCCAACGCAGGTGTCTGCTTAAGCCAGAATGGAACAGGCTGGGAATTCGGACCTGTAGGCATGCTATCATCGCTGCTTTGTCTCCAGATAATGCTGTCTTAAACATAAACTTGTCCAAATTCATTCAGCACTCTTATCGCACCCTAGATAAAATGGACATTGCTGAGACTGTATTGCCGATTGCCAAGAACGATCATGCACTTTAACAGAACGTGCAATGCCCGGGTGGGCCAATCTATGAATTGAAATGTTTTAACTAGCATGCTTACGTTTACATTTTATTCTTTTATCATTTTTTTATTTATAAAACTGTACATAATGTGATTTGTGCAATCTTTTAAAGATATGTTTTATATCTCAATAAAGAATTTCTTACTACAAGGTGAACCTTGCCTCCAAAAAAAAACAACAACAAAAAAAAAAAACGCTTTCCTTACAGTTGGTCCGAAATTATGTTCCTCAAGAAATGCTGAGATGTAGGGAAAAGACTACCGCCTCCGTCAGTTTTCCAGGAACGGGCACTTGCAGATCTGTAGCTGCAACAACTGGATCAGTCAAAATCACTTTTTCTTGAAGAGTGGTCTGATGAAAAATGTCAGGTGGGAAGAATTTCATACCAACGGAATTGTTCAGAACGTTCCTTGATATGGATCCAGCATGTGCTTAAGATAAGGCTTTTCACCATTTTTGCTGAATTGGAAGCTACTTGCGATCTAGTCAGACGGATCAAGTTTGGTGTTTTATCTTAGGAGGTGGTTAGTGATAGCTTTTTGTTGATAACCTGTGTTCTGGTGGTCTTGTGCATTACACAATGTTTTTTGTTTTTTTCTGGAGTTTATTTCCAATCTGCTTGTGTAGAAAAGTAGCACTTTCTCACATGGTCACCCATACTTTTTGCCTGTTAGCTGATGTGATTTCAACTTGAAGTGCACTGGGGTCCAGCTAACCAGGTCCTCATTGCCAGAGCTCTTTCCCAGAACTTACAATAGTTTCCCAATTGGCAAAATCTTTAGGACTTTCTGCAAGTCCCTAGTAAATGTTACCTTGGTACCTAGGGCCTGAGGTCCTAAAAAGGACCCCTAGGGGCTGCAGCATGAATTATGCCACCCTAAGGGACCCCTCACCAAGCACATGCACGACTGCCATTGCAGGCTGTGTGTTTTGGTGCAAACAAAAGTGAAAACATGACATGTCACACATCCCTGTGTACTATGCCCCTAACACTTCATGTAACATTTGTAAGTCACCTTTACAGCAGGCAGGCCTGACGGCAGGGTGCTGAAGAAAACAAGTTACTTACCTGTAACTTTGGTTCCGCAGTATTGATAACTTTCATAGATTCCCATGCTTTGTATCATTCCCCGTCGTCGGAATGGGAGCCTCGGTAAATAGAAATTACCTTAGTAGTAAGCACAAAGTGAAAAAATAGGCCTAGGCCTCATCTCATTTTGCAGCTTATCCACCTCTTTTTGTAAAAGAGAACAAAGTCTTGCAGTAGACAATCAGAGCAGCCTCATCCCATAGAACCTTCCTGAGAGAACCTCAGAGCCTCAGATTTTCGTAGCCGTTGTGAACAGCAACATCATAAGACAATAAGGCTGAGCTTTCCCAGGGGAGGAGGGTGGGCGCATGGAATCTATGAAAGTTACCAATACTGGGGAACCAAAGTTACAGGTAAGTTACTTGTTTTCTTGCCCAGTATTGGAACTTTCATAGATTCCCATGCTTTGTATCAGAATAGCCAGCAGTAAAGAGAAAAGCATATTTTGTAATAGGAGTACCTGAAAATGTCATACATAATTCTGATAAGAAAACCAGATACACAGTTGCATCACAAAGCAAAACAATAACAAGAAATACAAAATATGCAAACAGGAAGGCGGGATAGTAAGGAAAGCTCACTGACTTATTGGAGAAGGTTCCTCAAAACCGCCTGGCCCACTGCAGCATCCTCTTTCACAGAAGAATCCAAGCAGTAGTGGCGAGTGAAGGTGTGGACACTGCTCCATGTGGCCGCTCTACATATGTCCTTGATCGGGACACCTGCAAATAGAGCCACCGATGAAGCCATGGATCTCGTAGAATGAGCACGAACTGCTCGTTGAAGTGGTTTCCCTGCTGCTTGATGGCAAAAGTGTATTGCACTGGATATCCAGCGGGAAATGCAGGATTTAAAAACTGGACACCCCTTTCGAGGAGCACTGAAAGAAACAACAAGCTGTGAAGACTTTCTGAATAGCCTTGTTCGCTCCAAGTAAAATTTAAGACCTCTGTGAATGTCCAAAGAGTGCAAAGTCCTTTCAGCTGGCGTGGAGGGCCGCGGAAAGAAGGATTTCAAGACCACGGGCTCGTTCAGATGAAATTCTGAGGGTACTTTCGGAATAAATTTAGGATTCGTCCTTAGGATGAGAACATCATTTTTGAATTGTAGAAAAGGTTCCTCAATTGTGAAAGCCTGGAGCTCACTAACTCTTCTAGCCGATGTAAGGGCAAAGAGAAGAGCCAGTTTCCATGAAAGAAACTTAAGGTCAGCTCTATGAATAGGCTCAAATGGGGCTTTCATTAGATGGGACAGGACCAAATTAAGATGCCAGGCTGGTGGTGGAGGCCGAACTGGTGGAAAAACCCTGAATAAACCCTTCAGGAATTGTTTAATGATCCTTGCAGACCACAGGGAAGGACCTGATGATGAACGTCTAAATCTAGAAATGGCTGCTAGATGTACCTTTACAGAAAAAGGAGCCAATCCAGATTTCGTAAGTGAAAGGATGTAAGGTAAGAGTTGGTGCGGTGCAGAAGTATATGGATGTAGACCTTCTCTCCGACACCAAAGGCAGAATCTCTTCCACTTAGCCCGATAGGTTTTGTTCGTACTAGGCGCTCGGGCCTGGGCCAAAATGACTTTACATTCTCCTGAAAGATTTAAACCCCGGAACTCTCTGAACTCAGGAGCCACGCTATCAATCGTAGTGATTTCAAGTCCGGATGTAGAACCTGTCCGTGAGACATTGTCAACAGTGACGGAACAGGACGCAGGAGAATTGGCTGATCCTGGGAGAGGAGAAGAAGCTCTGTGTACCAAAACTGCCTGGGCCATGCTCGTGCGATCAGAATCATCCTGCACAGCTCTGCCTTGAGCTTGCGGATCAGTCTTAGGATCAGCGGAATGGGAGGAAATGCGTAAACAAATGCGCCGTACCAGGCCATCAAAAGCGCATTCCCCAGGGATTCCCGATGGTGAACCCTGCTTGCAAAGGACTGGCATTTGGCGTTCTGGGGAGTTGCAAACAGATCAATGGATGGGGTTCCCAAGCGTGCAAACAGTTCCTGTAGAATGGTCGGATCCAGTTCCCATTCGTGGGTGATAGTCTTCTGGCGACTCAAAGCGTCCGCTGTGACATTGAGTGTTCCAGCTAGA
Organism: Lissotriton vulgaris; assembly: GCF_964263255.1. Lineage (NCBI taxonomy): Eukaryota > Metazoa > Chordata > Amphibia > Caudata > Salamandridae > Lissotriton > Lissotriton vulgaris. The sequence continues at coordinate 1,660,168,456 of NC_141687.1, forward strand.
TGTTCCACTGAAAGGGGGATATTGTGTTGGATCACCCAATTCCAAAGCCTCTGTGCTTCCTTCGACAGGGTGCAAGATCTCGTTCCGCCTTGCTTGTTTTTGTAGTGCATGGCTGTGGTGTTGTCTGTACGAACCAGCACTGAACGGTCGCGGATGGAAAGCTTGTAAGGCTAGACGAAGGGCCATAAGTTACAGTAGATTGATGTGGAACTTGACTGGGACTGGGCTCCAATGACCACTGACCTTTAGTTCTTTGAGGACCGCTCCCCATCCTCCAATGGAAGCATCTGTTGTCAATACCATGGGAGATGGTGGAAGTTGGAATGGTAAACCCATGGAAAGATTGTCTTTTAGCAGCCACCAGCTGCTTGCCTTCCTCATTTCCGGAGTAATGACAATCCTGTCGTCGAAGGAGCCTGTGACCTGACGCCATTGTTTGTCCAACTGTTCCTGCAGTGGACGCATTCGCAGCCTGCAGTGTGGTACCAATGGTATGCAGGATGATATCGATCCGAGAAGCGATTTGTATTTGTGAACTGACAGAAACTTCCGTGTCTGAAGAAGGCGAGCTGAAAGAATCAGCTTGTTTTGGCGTTCTTCCGAAGGAAAAGCCATGCAGCACTCCGTGTCCAGGATTGCATCCAGAAACTTCGCTGTTTGGGAGGGGCGCAAAATTGATTTTTCTCTGTTGAGCCGAAGGCCCAGTTGCTCGAACAGCTGTCTAGAGCTCGTGACTGCCCTGGACGCCTCTTGGAAAGAAGGAGCCTTCAGCAGCCAATCGTCCAGATATGGGAAGACCTCTAAAGACTGCTTCCTGAGAAAGGCTGCCACCGGAGCTAGTACCTTTGTAAAGATCCGCGGAGCGGACCAGAGACCAAAAGGCAGTTCTTTGAATTGAAAATGGCTCTTGCCTACTGTAAATCGAAGATATTGCCTGTGAGCTGGATGAATGGGTACATGGAAGTAAGCGTCTTCCAAATCTAGGGTCGCCATGTAGTCCCCTGGATTGAGAAGGTGGAGGATGTCCTGAAGAGTGATCATCCTGAAGGACAACTTGATGAGATAAGTGTTGAGCTGCCGTAGATCTAAGATCGGACGCCACTTGTCCTTCATTTTCAGAACCAGGAAGAACCTGGAATAGAATCCCTTCCCCTTTTGGGAGAGGGGTACAGGTTCTATTGCCCCCTTGGTGAAGAGTTGGTGGGCTTCGAGATGAAGGAGTTTCAGATGTTTGGGTGTAAAGGCGTCTGGAGCTCTTGTTGGAGGTAGATCTTGGAACTCCAATGTGTGTCCTTCCTTGATGATGTTTAGGACCCACTGGTCTGTTGTTATGACCATCCAGTTGTTGAGGCAATGGGTAATCCTGCCCCCCACTGGTGTTAATGAGGGCACAGGAACAGTAGAAAGAGCTACCTGGCTGCTACTGTTTTCTGGTATTGTCTCTCCTTTGCTGCCCTTGTCGTCCTCTCTGTTGTTGGCGAGAGAAAGAACCCCTCTGAGAGTACTGTGGTTTGTAGGTTTGGCTAGGCTGTGAGCCGGAAGAGTAGCGGTGCTGATTACCGCCTCTATAGGTGGAGAATCCTCTTCCTCTAGCTCCTCTGAAGGGTACTTTGCGATATTGCAAAGTTCCTAAGGATTTGGCCGTGTCTGTATCTTTCTTTATGCCCTGTAGGGCGTCATCCACATGTTTGCCAAATAACATCTCTCCATCGTATGGCAGATCTAGAATTTTATTCTGCACCTCATGTCTGAACCACCCCTGGCGTCTCAGAACCGCTGAGCCGGCTAGCGCTCGAAAAGCCGTGGTTGCTATATCCATAGCGCAGTCGATTACCTCCGAAGAGGCTCGCTCTCCCTCCATCAAGATCTTCTTTACCTCGTCCTTAGATGTATCCTGAAGTTCCTCCACGAACGGAGAGAGGTCACACCACATCTGGCGATCGTACCTTCCCAGGATCCCCAAAGCATTAGCCGCCCTAACGGGGAGACTGGCCATTGTGGAGAATCTTTTTCCCACATTGTCTAAACGCCTGCCCTCTTTATCTGGAGGCGTGGTTGGAGGCGTGGATGGGTTTTTTGACTTGCTCTGTGAGGACTGGGAAATGACCGAGTCCGGTTTTAGTTGACCTAGTAGACACGCCGGGCTGCCATCTGGTGCTTTATATTTTTTCTCCAGTCTGGGGAGCACCGGGAGGACTGTGGCCGGATTCTGCATAGCCTTTAGGCCTTCAGACCAAACATGTTCAATGATGGGGATTGAACGTACGGATTTCCGGAATGGTTCTTTGAAATCGTACAAAAAACATTTGGACTGGACTGTGGTAACCGGGAGACCAAACCTCTTGGAAGCCCGTTCCATCAAGTTGTGAAAACCTCCGACATCCGCTGGAGGAGAGATTGCGGTATCAGCCTCGGTGACGTCTGGATCACGAGGGTCATCCTGATTCCAGTCTACATTCTGGTCTTGGTCAGGGTCCACTTGTTGGTCCACATCTGACAAGGCAGTATCAACATCTGTATCGTCCTAAACAGGCACTACCTCTTGTGGATGTTCCGCAGGCTCAGTGTCACGCCCCCTTGAAGGCATAGAGTGTCCTGCCACAGGCTGCGATGGCGGAGGTGTAGGAGGGCGCACCTGTTGAACCTCCTGAGGAGTAGGAAATCGCCTTCGATAGTCCTGCAACATAAGTTGTAGATCCGAGATGAGTGGATGGCATCGCCACCATCTCCTGCCGAGAGTGACGCGAAGGTTTCTGTAAAGGAACTTGCATGCTAGGAATTGCAAATGCTACTTACCAGTATGCATCTGTTCTTGGCATGTAGGGCTGCTGACATTCATATCTGTGCATAGTCCGCCACCTAGTGTTGGGTCCGGATGATTGCACATTGTTGTCCTGGAAGAGTCTTCGAAGTATCACGAGATAGGTGGCTCCTCCCCTGGACTACAGTGCGCATGGGCATCGCCTCCATCCCCAGATTGTTTTTAGCCATAGGCAGAGATGGAGTGAAGAAGTGAGTGATGACCATGCTATGAGCATATGTTTGTATATGAATACATACTGCAGCTGCTACAGGCGCCGGGGAGGAGGGTGGGCGATATGAATGTCAGCAGCCCTACATGCCAAGAACAGATGCATACTGGTAAGTAGCATTTGCAGTTCGAGGCATGTGGGCTGCTGAATTCATATCTGTGCATAGAATACATAGCAGTCCCTCCATTAGCGGCGGCCGCCCGTGCCAGCTGCAGCAGTCTGAAAAAGCGTTTTTAGAACAGCCTGACCAACAGCTGCCTGTTGTTTTGAATGCACGTCTACACAGTAGTGCTTAGTGAAAGTATGAGTGGTAGACCATGTGGCTGCTCTACAGATGTCTTCTAAGGGAATGTTACCTAAGAACGCCATAGAGGCCCCCAACTTCCTAGTGGAGTGGGCCCTCGGTGGTATAGTGAGAGTGCGCTTTGCTTTAGCGTAGCAGATCTGAATGCACTTTACTATCCAGCTAGCTATTCCTGCTTTGGAGATTGCATTTCCCTTGTGTTGTGTGGCAAAAGCAACAAAAAGTTGTTTGGTTTTGCGGAAATCTTTTGTCCTGTCCACATAATACATCAAGGCCCTCTTCACATCAAGGGTGTGGAGCATCCGCTCCGCCAGCGTCTCTGGGTTTTGGAAGAACACCGGCAATTCAATAGTTTGGTTTATGTGAAACTGCGAGACCACTTTGGGTAAGAACTTAGGGTTAGTGCGGAGCACCACCCTGTTGGCATGTACCTGGAAGAAGGGTTCTTGGATGGTGAGCGCCTGCAGTTCGCTAACCCTCCGTAGCGATGTGATTGCTACCAAGAACGCCACCTTCCAGGTCAGAAACTGCAGCTCGCAAGAGTGTAGTGGCTCAAAGGGAGGACCCATCAGCCTTGTAAGAACCACATTGAGGTTCCATTCAGGAGCTGGTGGAGTCCTTGGTGGAATGACTCTTGAGTCCTTCCAGAAAAGCCTTGATAGCAGGGACCTTAAAGAGTGACAGGTGCTGCCTATTTTGGAGGTATGCTGCCATAGCCGACAGGTAAATGCGGATGGAAGAGTAAGCTAGATTACACCGATACAGGTGAAAGAGGTAAGAAATGCGTTACTTACCTGTAACAGCAGTTATCCAGTATTGGTGTCTTTCATAGATTCACATGCCTGAATCATTCCCCGTCGCCGAGACGGGAGCCTCCGGTACATAAAAAAGTAATGTCCTAAGGACATACATAGAGAATATAGGCCGAAGGGCCTCCCCTTTTGGGGCCTTTCCACGTCCTTATGTAAAAGGACCGAACTCTCATCGTTAGCCAATCAGCTCCGACCTCCCTCTAGAACCTTCCCGGGAGGAGCCTCAGTCCCTCAGATTTTCGTACGCACCCAGCTAGGGTGTCGCAATGTAGACATAGAGGTATGTGAGTCCTTACCGGGGAGGCGGGAGGGTTGCATGTGAATCTATGAAAGACACCAATACTGGATAACTGCTGTTACAGGTAAGTAACGCATTTCTTATCCAGTATTTGGGTGTCTTTCATAGATTCACATGCCTGAATCAGAGTAGCCAGCAGTTATACATGCATAGTGGTAAAGCACATTCTCACATCCAGCAGGCCTGCATAAATTACAGACAACATGAGAGAAACATGGTAATATACAGTCATGCATATAGCAGAAAAAACCATGAAGAATGTGCATACCTGGATGGCGGGACGAGGTAAGGCTCACCTTATTGGAAGAGATGGCGCAGCACCGCTTGTCCCACTGCAGCGTCCTTCTGCAGTTCGATGTCCAGGCAGTAGTGCTTGGAAAAGGTATGCGGGGACTTCCATGTCGCCGCTCGGCAGATGTCCAGGATCGTCACTCCAGCGAAGAGCGCCGCTGACGTTGACATCGCTCTGGTCGAGTGGGCAGCCACTCGGTCTGTCAAAGGCCGTCCGGCCTGATCATGGCAGAAAGCAATTGCTGAAGAAATCCAGCGTGAGATGCTCTGTTTTGTCAAGGGCAACCCCATGCGCGGGTTGCCGTAGGCTACAAAGAGTTGAGAAGACTTCCTGACGTCTTTGGTCCTGTCCAAGTAGAATTTGAGACACCGTTTAAGGTCCAAGGAATGCAGCGCCCTTTCTGCTGCTGTGGAAGGGTCCGCAAAGAACGACTTGAGGACAATTGGTTCGTTCAGATGAAAGTCTGACGGCACTTTCGGAATGAATTTAGGGTTGGGCCTGAGTACCACTCGGTCGTGCCTGAATTGGAGATACGGTTCCTGAATGGACAGCGCCTGGAGTTCGCTGACCCGTCTGGCTGACGTCAGGGCTAGCAGGAGAGCCGTTTTCCAGGAAAGATGCTTGAGCGAGGCCCGGTGTATGGGCTCGAATGGGTGTTTCATGAGTTGGTTGAGCACCAAGTTCAACTGCCAGGTTGGAGGGACTTTCCGAGGCCTCGGAAAGGATCTGTAAAGCCCCTTCAGAAATTGCTTTACCAGTCGACTGGACCAGAGGGAGGGTCCCGATGGGGTCCTGGTGAACCTAGAAATCGCAGCCAGATGGACCTTAATGGAGGCGTGAGCCAGCCCCGATTGAGCCAGGTGTAGGAGGTACGGTAGCAGCTGTACCGGGGTGACCCGGAGAGGGTGTAAGTCTTGTTCCGAACACCACAAGCAGAACCTCTTCCACTTCAGCGAGTAGGTCTTGGTCGTGCTGCCCGCCCTCGCTTTGGCCAGTACTGCCCTGCAGTCCTGCGGTATATCTAGGTCTCCGAACTCTCGGTGCTCAGGAGCCAGGCCGATAAGTTGAGCGAACGGAGGTTCGGGTGGTGTACTTGGCCTCCGGACATTGTCAAGAGGTTCGGGTGTTGTCGCAGGTGAATCGGGGGCCTGATGGACAGGCGAAGTAGATCCGAGAACCAATGTTGTCTCGGCCAGTACGGAGCAATCAGTATCAGCGTGCATGGTTCCGTCCTCATCTTCCGGAGGAGCCTCGGTATCATCGGGAACGGAGGAAAAGCGTACGCAAACACGCTGGACCAGCCGATGGAAAAAGCATTTCCCAGCGACCCCCGTTGGGGATGCCAGCTTGCGTAGCTTCGGCATTTGGCGTTCCCTGCCGTCGCGAAGAGATCGATCCTCGGGGTGCCCCATTGTGAGAAGACGTGGGCCACCGTGTCGCCGTTGAGCTCCCATTCGTGGGAGAGAGAGGTCTGCCTGCTGAGGGCGTCTGCGATAGTGTTGTCCTTCCCTGGAACGTACTCCGCTTTGAGGGAGAGGCCGTGCGCCACCAACCAGTTCCAGATTTTTTGCGATTCTCGTGAGAGAGAGAGAGATCGCGTGCCCCCTTGTTTGTTCAGGTAGTGCATCGTCGTGGTGTTGTCTGTTTTGACGAGCACAGGGGAAGTGCCGATACGTGGCAGGAAGGCCTGTAGAGCCAGATACACTGCTCTCAGTTCCAGGAGGTTGATGTGTAGTTGCTTCTCTTGGGCGTCCCATTTGCCGCTGACTCGAAGGTCCAACAGTACTGCGCCCCAGCCTTCCAGTGAGGCATCGGTCGTGATGACCAGTGGTGCCGGCGGCAGGAGGAACTGCAAGCCGGCCGTCAGGTGTGTCCGGTTTCTCCACCACAGAAGGGCCTTTAAGATGGCCGGTGTGATTGTGATAATGTCGTCGAATGAGCCGGAACTCTGTTTCCATTGTCTCGCCAACGCCTCCTGCAGGGGGCGCATGCGGAGCCTGCAGTGCGGTACGAGGAGAATGCATGAAGACATCATCCCCAGCAAGGAGGTGAACGTCCGGACCTTGATGCGAGGCTTCTTGGCCACCGCCGCGGCCAGAGACAGTAGTTTGCTGATCCTGTCCTCTGAGGGGAAAGCCTTCGCGCGCTTCGTGTCCAGGGTCGCCCCTAGGAAGGTGATCCTCGTTGACGGAGTAGTGCATGATTTTTTGAGGTTGATCGTCAGACCCAGCTGTTGGAAAAGAGCGCTGCAGGCGTTGAAGGAAGCCAGCGCGTCCTCTGGGGAAGGAGCCTTCACCATCGAGTCGTCCAGGTAGGGGAACACCTGGTGACCCCTTTGTCGCAGGAAGGCTGCCACTGGCGCCAAGCACTTCGTGAAGATACGTGGGGCAGACTTGAGGCCAAACGGCAAGACCTTGAACTGGTAATGTCTGCCCGCTATTTCGAACCGTAGGTACTTCCTGTGCCTGACGAGGATGGGGATATGGTAGTAGGCGTCCTGTAAGTCCAGGGAGACCATCGAGTCTCCTCTTTCCAGTGCTCCTAGGATCTCCTGGATTGTGACCATCCGGAAGGATTGACTCCGCAGGAAGGCGTTGAGCGCCCGGAGGTCTAAGATCGGCCTCCACTTGTCCCCTTTCTGTTGGACCAGGAAGAAGTGGGAATAAAAACCCTTCCCCTTCTGGGACTTCGGGACTCTTTCGATGGCTCCTTTGACCAACATGGCGGAGACTTCCTGGAGAAGGAGGTGCAGGTGTATGTGAGCACGCTTCAGCGGAGGGGTGTTGGGAGGGGTGCTGACCAGTTCGAGGGAATGTCCAAATTGAATTATTTGTAGTACCCACCGATCCGTAGTGATTTTTTGCCAATTGTGGAGGAAGTGGGTCAGTTTTCCCCCAATTCGAAAGGATTGAGACGGTGGTGGGACTGGCTGGAGTAAATGGTCACTGGCGGCCGCCAGTGCCCTTCTTGGCGGATTTGCCTCTGAAGGACGATCTCCCATAGGATGACTGTCGGGACTGTTGTTTTTGCTGGGGCTGGTTCCTGTTGCCGTAGGAATAGGACGACCGATTTTGGTAGGAACCTCTGTAGGAGTACTGACCTCTGGATCGGCCCCCCCGAAAGGATTGGTTCCGGGACTGGAGGGAGCCCAGAGCCCTCGCCGTGTCGGTGTCTTTTTTGATGGCCTGGAGTGCCTCGTCTATCTTCTCCCCAAAGAGGAATTGACCATCGAACGGCATATCCAGCACCTTAGATTGGACCTCCTGCCGAAAAGACGTCGCTTTGAGCCAGCCTTGGCGGCGGAGCACGGCAGCCCCGGCCAACTGGCGGAACCCCGTCATGGCTGCGTCGATGGCGCAGTCGATAATTTCTGCCGCGGAGTTTTGTCCTTCCGCTAGAAGAGCTTTCACCTCGTCCTGGACCGCGGCTGGCAGGCTTTGCAGATAGGGAGCTATGTCTTCCCATAGCTGGCGGTTGTAGCGGCCAAGGAGGGCGATGGAATTTGCCACCTTGATGGACATGGCGGATGTGGTAGAGAACCTCTTGCCTATGGTGTCCAGCTTCCTTCCTTCCTTGTCCGGGGGCGCGGACAGCGGCGATGAGGGGTTGCGGGATTGTTTTTGGGCCGCCTGAGTGACAACCGAGTCCGGTTTGGGGTGGCCGGTCAGGCAGGCAGGTGCGGAGTTCGGGGCCTTATATTTTTTGTCTAGGCGCGGAACCACCGCAGGCACCGAAGCAGGCGTGAGCATCAGCTTCTTGCCCTGTTCCCATAGAAAGTCTATAAGAGGAATAGACTTGGCCGATTTCTGGGTGTGCTCCTTGAAATCATGGAGGAAGCATTCCGTTTCCGCGGATTCCACTGCCATGTGAAACCTCCTTGCAGCTCTGTCCACCAGTTTGTGGAAACCTCCCACGTCCGCCGCTTCAGAGCGGCGCGGTCGCGGGGATGCCGGGGTAGACGAATGGTGTGATGACGCAGCATCGGCATCGTCGTCTCTGTGGTCCGAGGCGACGTCTTGCACCTCGCCTTCCTCTAAGTCCGTCTCATCCTCCTCGCTCTCCGATGAGTCCTCCGCCTGGGTTTGCGGTCGGAGTTGGCTCCTAGGACGGGCCTGGGGAGCGGAAGGGTGCGAGGCCGATGGTTGCGCTTGGGTGACCGGTACCTGGGTACCGCTGTCGGCGTCCGGGAACCGTTGTTTATAGTCCTGCACCAGGGATTTCAAATCGTTGACCAGAGACAGTGGCAAACAGATCATCGGGGTGTTCACCGTGTCGACGTTCAGGGAGCTGCCTTGATACATAACTTCGTCCCGGATGTCGTGGACGTCCTGGTGTTCTTCGTGAACCTCCTGTTATTCGTCTGACTCCTCACTCTGGAGAGTTTCCTGTTCTTGCTCGGGTGCCAACTCCACCGCTGGGCGAACCGAGGGCGTTGGAATCGAGTGAATAGAGACTTCGACCAATCTCGATTCTTTCCAAGATGGCGCCGGGGTCTCTTCCGACGACGTGCGTGAAGATGGCGCCCCCGCCGTGTGTGTTGGTGATTTGGGCACCTCCGTCAGGGTCAAGGGCATCAAATTTTGCGGGGATAAGGGTTTCGCCGCCTTACTGATGGCAGGGCCTTGGGTTTGAGATATCTTTGTCGAAGGTGTGCTTTTTGAACTTGACTTCGACGTTTTAGGAGACGAACTTGACTTCGACGTTTTAGGTGACGAGCCTTCGGTATGAGGTGTTTTCGGCGAAGGCGTACCTGTAGATTTAGACCTCTTAGGTGACTAAGAGGCCGCCTTCGTACTGGATGAAGGTTTCAGAGGAATGGTCGAGGAGACCGGTGAGGACGCAGTGGTGGTCGTCGTGGCCGTCGCGGAGGGCGATGAGGCCGTAGTGGTCGACACCGTGGTCGTGACTGAGGTGGTCCGCTTAGTAGATGGAGCGGGTTTCTTGAACCTCTGGCCATCCTTAACAGACACGGAGGAGGTGGTGGAGCGTGCCTCCGAAGGCTTCCTGTGCGCCTTCTTAGGAGGAGTGTCTGTCTCTCCAGGGGACTGCACCCTGGGTCTCTTCTTGGAGACTTTGGAGGTCGCGGAGACACTACCCTCGGAAGATTCCAGAGTGTCTCGGACCTTAAGCCTGTCGAGCCATTCGCGAAGGCGAGTTTCCCTTTCCTTAACCGTCTTCTTTGGGAAGGCTCTACACACCCTACACTTGTCAGTGACGTGGTCAGGGTACAGGCAATATAAGCACAGGTCGTGCTTGTCCTCCGCTTGAATCCGCTGCTTGCCGCAGGAGGAACAGGCCCTTAGAAGGGCTTTCTTCTGTGAGTCCGCCATGGACGAAGCTTTCTTATTAGATTCCGACATGTAGTCGATGATAGGATAAAAATCCTTTCCGTACAAGTGAACTTCGGCGAAGTTTGAGACTTCGAATTTTGGAAAACCTGAAGAGCTCAGGTTGGAGACTCCCTAGCACAACGTGCGGTAGAAAAATCTGAGGGACTGAGGCTCCTCCCGGGAAGGTTCTAGAGGGAGGTCGGAGCTGATTGGCTAACGATGAGAGTTCGGTCCTTTTACATAAGGACGTGGAAAGGCCCCAAAAGGGGAGGCCCTTCGACCTATATTCTCTATGTATGTCCTTAGGACATTACTTTTTTATGTACCGGAGGCTCCCGTCTCGGCGACGGGGAATGATTCAGGCATGTGAATCTATGAAAGACACCCAAATACTGGATAACATATGATGTTTTGAATGGAAGCGTCTAGCGGGTCAATGCTGTGCTCCACGCAGTAGACGACAAACCTCTTCCATTTAGCCGCATAACAAGCTCTAGTAGTGGGCTTTCTCGCCTCCCGAATGATGTCCATGCAATCGGGAGGAAGATTGAGGTAGCCAAACTCTAGGACTTCAGGAGCCAGATCGCCAGGTTGAGCTGTTGCGGATCTGGGTGCTGAATGTCGCCATGGCTCTGCGTCAAAAGGCTGGGAGTGAGATGAAGCCTTTGATGCGGTACCACGGAGAGTTCCAGAAACGTGGTGTACCATGGTTGGCGAGCCCACGTTGGAGCAACCAGGATGAGCGTCATCGAGTGTTGCCTGAGCTTGCGTGCCACCAGCGGTATCAGAGGTGCTGGGGGAAAAGCGTACGCAAATCTGCCTGACCAGTTCATCCACATCGCATTGCCCTGTGATTGGGGGTGTGGGAACCTGGCGGCGAAGCTTTGGCATTTTGCGTTCTCCTTTGTGGCGAACAGGTCTATCTCTGGATGACCCCACCTTTGGAAGTACGGTTGGAGTACTGATGGATGTAACTCCCACTCGTGCATCTGATGGCTGTGTCTGTTGAGCAGATCCGCCATCTGGTTGTCCTTGCCTGGGAGATGTTCTGCCATGAGGAAGATGTTCCTCTGAATGGCCCACTTCCACATGCTCTGAGCCAGATGAGACAGCTGTGGAGAGTGTGTTCCCCCCCTGCTTCTGGATGTAGTACATGGCCGTCATGTTGTCCGTCCGGATCAACACGACCTTGTTGCACAGATGTACTTTGAACGCCTTTAAGGCCATGAAGATTGCCATCAGTTCCAACACATTGATGTGCATCTTCCTTTGCTGAAGTGTCCATAGTCCCTGCACCGTGTAATGGAGTACATGCGCTCCCCATCCCTGGAGAGAGGCGTCCGTTGTCAGGATGATCTGTGGGACAGGCTCTTGGAATGGTCGGCCCTTGCAAAGGTTCTGTGGATTCCACCAATGCAGAGAGTTGTACGCCCGACCGCTCACCAACACTAGGTCTGTCAGTTGCCCATGAGCCTGAGTCCACTGACGTGCCAGGCACTCCTGAAGCGGACGCATATGTAGTCTCGCGTGCGGGACAATGGAGATGCAGGAGACCATCATGCCTATCAACTGCATGAACACCTTCGCTGGAAGCGAGGTTTGGGGTCTGAATCGTTGGATCAGCGCCTGGATACTGGCGATTCTCACTGAACTCGGCTGCGCAGTGGCTGCCAGAGTGTCGATTGTCGCGCCCAGATACTGTCGCACGTGGGCGGGCTGGAGATGGGACTTTGGGTAGTTCAGAGAGAATCCCAGATCGTGCAGGAGGTGAATGGTGCGTGACACGTGGTCTACGCACTGCTGTTCCGTCTTTGCCTGAATAAGCCAGTCGTCTAGGTATGGAAAGACATGGACGTGCTGGCGACGGAGATGCGCTGCTACAGTCGCTAGGCATTTGGTGAAAACTCTCGGTGCCGTGGTGACCCCGAACGGCAGGACCCTGAACTGGTAATGCTGGTCTAAGATCTTGAATCTGAGATACTTTCTGTGTGAAGGATGCAGGGGAATATGGAAATAGGCATCCTTCAGATCCAGCGTTGCTAGGAAGTCCCCCGGTTGAAGCAGGGGAAGCACCTGCTGCAATGTGAGCATATGGAAGTGCTCTGAGTTGATGTACCAGTTCAGGGGCCTGAGGTCCAGGATCGGCCTGAGTGATCCGTCCTTTTTGGGGATTAGAAAATACAGGGAGTAAACCCCTGTTCCCCGTTCTTGCAATGGAACGAGTTCTATCGCCCCTTTTTGCAGCATGACCAGTACTTCTTGCTGCAACAAGGTCAAGTGCTCGTCGGACATAGCACGGCTTCTTGGCGGTATGTCCGGTGGAATGGACGTAAGTTCTAGACAGTACCCGTACTGGATAAGAGACCTCACCCACCTGTCCGTGGTGATGGACCTCCACGCCGGCAGGAACTGCTGGAGTCTCCCCCCGACAGGTGTCGTGTGATCGGGGGGAAGTGACAAGACGTCACTGCTTGTTGGAGGTGGTGGACCTGGAGGCATTGTTTCCACGTCCCCTGCCTTTGATATTATTGCCTCTGTAGCCACCCCTGCCCTTGTTGTTGTTATACGAGGACTGGGTGTTACCCTTGTAGTATTGTGTGGACTGGGATGCCTGGCCTCTTGAGGTGCCTCTTGAATTGGAGCGGCGAAAGGAACCACCCCGAAACTGCTGACTTTGTAAAGCCCCCATAGACTTGGCAGTTTCAGTATCTTTCTTCATTTTTTCTAGGGAGGCATCCACCTCAGGGCCGAACAGATGGTCAGGATTCACTGTTTGACCCAGTATTGTGGTTTGTATGTCGGGTTTGAACCCAGAAATTCGAAGCCAGGCATGGCGTCTAAGTAACACGCTTGTATTGATAGCCCTGGAGGCAGTGTCTGCCACATCTAGGGCACATTTGATGGATGCATTAGTAATGAGTTTACCCTCCTGAATGAGCATCTCCCCCGCCTCCTTGTATTGGTCAGGCAAGTGTTGCAGGATGGCCTCTAATGTGTCATAATGGGCCCTATCATAACGTGCAAGCAGGGCTTGAGTGTTAGAGATCCTCCAGATGTTCGCTGCCTGTGCAGCAATGCGTTTGCCTGATGCCTCAAAGATTTTTGACTCTTTGTCTGGGGGAGGAGCATCACCAGTAGTCTGCGAATTCGCCCTCTTCCGAGCGTTGGACACCACCAGGGAGTCCAATGGCAAATGTCCCTTAATATACGTGGGATCCGTGGGCGCCGCCTTATACTTCCTGTCGATGCGAGGATTGACCACCCGCGCCCGGGTGGGCTCCTTGAATACCTCCTGTGCATGTTTCAGCACCCCTTTGAGCATCGGTAGCGTCTGGACTTGCTTTTCGGCTACCGAGAAGGTGTCGACTAAGAAGTCCGCATCCACAGGGTCTGAGTGCAGTTCGACGTCATGGTTCGCTGCAGCTCTCTCTATTAATGCATTAAACGCCGCCGAGTCCTCTGTCGGTGACGTCTTCGCGGCGAAAAGTTGAGTGTCCTGGCCTGACTGCGGGTCGTCCGTGTCGCCTCCTGCTGTCCAGGGCACCTGCTCCTCTTCCGGATCAGAGTACGCAGGATAGTTGTACTCGTCGTCCTCCTCGTCCACATCAGGCACTGGGGAATGGGCCGGCGAGTGTTCCATGGCTTGTGGAGACAGAGGTTCCATCAGAGCCGAAGAGTCCGCAGAGTACTTTTTGTTCTTAAGTGGAATCCTAAAGGGTTCCAATGGCGGCTCCGACGTAATCCTTCGTTTGAGGAGCGACAATTTTCCGGTGTTGGCGTCGATGGTCACCTCACGACGTTCCTCCACCGCGAGCGGTTGGAGCCGAAGCTTCGACACCACCAAGGCAGCCTTCGGCGTCAATACTTCCTGAGAGTGTCCGCTCTGCTTAGGCGCGAAGGCCTTCGGCGTCGACTTGGGAGGAAGGGTAAAACGAATTGGCGTTTGTTCCTTGGCAGGCTTCGGCGTGGGCCTAGGCACTACAGTGTCCTGGCTGGGAACAACAGTGGACTGTTGGATCCGCTTTAAGGATTCTCCCACCTTCTTTGTAAGGGATGCCGAGGGCTGAACCGTCGCGAGCGACTCTTCGTCTCCGAGAGTCCGGTCGCCGGTAGGCCTCTTCTTCGGTGCCGACGCCCCATGGCCTGGCGCACCATCAGCGTGACGCTTCTTCGAAGCCGTTTTCGGGTCCGCGACCCCTTTCGGTGCCGACGCAGCTGCGTCGGATGCCTTCACCTTCGGCGCCGACCCAGAGGGCTTCGAGTCGGCCATTTTGGCGCGGCTCTTGTGGTCGGCCATTTTGGCGTGGCTCTTCGAGTCGGCCATTTTGGGTTTCGTGGAAGTTGACGCCTCCAGAACCTTCTTCACCAACGCCACTTTCGGTTTCGGTTTCGCATCCGAGGGTGCGGGACCAGTTGGCTTCACTTTCGGTTTCTTGTTAGAAATGTCCGTGACCGGGCCCGGAGGCGGGGACGTAGGACTCATAGTAAGATCTTGGGTAAGGCCCGAAGGCGATCCCTCGACCTGGGCCGTATGACGGGGGGTAACCCCGGAGTCTGTTTGGGGATGCTCTTCCTCTGAGCTATCTCCCATCGTGGCACAAATCAGTTCGTCGTCCCCTACCTCACCGGAGACTTCGTCGCAGGCCTCCTCATCCGCGTCGTAGGTTTCTTCCTCGGACGCGGGTCCAGAGTCCGACTCTTGTACGTCGTCCTCTTCCTCGACCGATTCCTGAAAGATGTCATCAGGTGGGGGCGCCGAAGCCGACAACTGTGCCTGGAGTCGATTAGCCCGGCGAATCTTCAAAGTTTTCTTACTCCTAAACTTTGAACACGCCATGCAGGTGTCTTCACGGTGATCCGGTGACAAGCATGTGTTGCACACGGGGTGCACGTCGAGGTGCGAATATTTTGAGTGACACAGCGGACACTTCTTGAATGGAGTCCGCTCCATAGCAAATGTGGTAGTGTAGGCCCGTCCGCGTCGAAGCACGTGGAAGGGCAGTAGGAGATTGGAGCTGAGAGTCAGTAAGAAAACCCGAACGCAACTATACCGACGCCCAGCCTAAAGACCTTTTGGTCTCAAGTAAAATCGAACAACTATCGGTTCCGAAGGAGGGAACCGAAAACACATCCGAACCCTATGGCGGAAAAAAACAATCTGGGGATGGAGGCGATGCCCATGCGCACTGTAGTCCAGGGGAGGAGCCACCTATCTCGTGATACTTCGAAGACTCTTCCAGGACAACAATGTGCAATCATCCGGACCCAACACTAGGTGGCGGACTATGCACAGATATGAATTCAGCAGCCCACATGCCTCGAACTTCCTGTTGTCCATAATAATCTTCTGGAACATATTGTTGTTCCATTTCTCCTTCTTCAGAGCTAATGTCCTGAATTTTTACTTGCAAGTCAGAAGGTCTATAAGCCTGGCCAAATTCACCATAAGCGTCCTCTTCAGAATCCTCATCCAGCAATAGGTTAGGAGGATATTTTTGGACTTGTTGTGGAGATGTCATCTCCGGTGTTATTTGCCTCCTTCTGCGTGAAAAAACAATCTTTTCAGTCGTCGACGGGGTCGTCGACGGTAGTGCCTTTATAGATTGTTTCGTCGACGGAGGCGCCGACGAAGAAACTGCGCTCGTCGTCGAGGATTGTGCAGTCGACGAGGATAAGCTCATCGTCGACGAGGGTTGGAGCGTCGACGGGATCGCCGACGAACTAGTCGTCAGCAGCAAGGTTGTAGGTGTCGTCGTCGACGTTGTCCTCGTCGTCGCCGTTGAAGAGATTCTCGTCGTCGACGTGGAGAAAGTCATTTTCGTTGACGACGAACAGGCATCAGGAGTTTTAAACATCGTCGACGGCGCAGGTGCCGTCCTCGCAGCCGTCGACGAGCCCGTCTACGAGGCTAATTTCCCAGACGTCCTTTTTAATAGAAATCGTCTGCGTACCTGAGGTTTTCACCGTCGACGAACGCTGTTTCTTGTCGGAAACGACCTCCTGAGTCATAGTAGAAGGCTTTTTCACGCCTCTATCCCTGTCAGAGGGTGGTGAAGTGACAGGAGCAACCTTCTTCGCCTTTTTTTTTTTGAAAAATCTTTATTAACATGAAGGCAGAAGATATATTTACAATATCACATTCAGAGGTTAGTGTCATATTAGCATCAGTTATTGTTAAGATAAACGGATAAAATAAATCACATTCTGGCATGGGGCACTCATCTTCCCATTATGGACAGGGATGGATATTGTCAGCAACCATGTCGCACAGATTTTATCTCACTTTTGTATCACTTTTGTATCAAACCCATCGTTCATTCTGTGATCTGTCCACCTTCAGCACAATTACCTTTTCCTAGTAAATTCAACTAACAGAAAAAAGAAAAACAATAAAACCCAACTATTGTCATCACTCAGTAGAAAGTTATACCCGCACACAGCCAGTTATTAGCCACTGCACATGATCCGCACGTTATCAAAGGTATTGTCACACTCATCCTCCACCCTGCCTTTCCTAGTCCTCTTCCTCCTCTGAATCCAAGTCCTCGTCTTCCGGTAAGGGTTCACATGGTTCTCCCCTCTCGTAGCACGTAGACCGCCCTTTCCTTCACCATTAGCAGGTCCATATTCCTGATCCACCCAGCCACCGTAGGCCACCGTAGGCAATTCCGGGGCACCCCATTTTTGTGCAATGTCTCGCTTGGCCACTGTCACAGCCAACGTGACCCATAGCTGCCCATACCTGTCCAGGTCATTAGGGTCCCAAATGTTCAGTAGGCACTTACGGGGTTTAGGTAGGATTGAGAGTTTAATGGCCTGGGAGACCGTGCGCATAATTTGCTTCCAGATGTCTTGGATCAGTGGGCAGTCCCATAGTGTGTGGAACAGAGTTCCCTCCTCCCCGCAGCCCCTGAGACAGGAGGGGTGTGGCGCCCTCTGTATTCTGTGAAGAAGTGTTCTCGTGTAGTAAGTGCGATGTAATATCTTGAGTTGCACTAACCTGAACCTAGCCGAAATGCCCACTTCCCTTGGTGATGCTAGCGCCTCGTTCCATTCTGAGTCATCCATTTCTCCCAGTTCCCCAACCCATCTCTCTCTGAGCTTCTGTGTGGGGTCTGTCAGGTTGTTAACCAGCTTTCTTATATGTGAGAGAGGTTGCCTTCTGTTCCATAAAATCCGTCAGTAGCCTATCCTCTAGTGGCGATGATTCCGGGAGTGTGGTGTCAGGTGGAATTGCTTGTAGTAGTGCGTGTCGGATCTGCACATATCTAAATGTTTCAGTGGGGCCTAAACCATATTGTTGCTGGAGCTGTGGAAACGCAACTACCGTGCCTTTATCCCACAGGTCTCCCACCGTGGAAATTCCTATGTGATCCCACTGCGCGAATCCCTTACAGGACCTTAGGAGTCCTAGTGATCTTGTGTCCCACAATGGCGTCATCCTGGTGATTTTCCCCTTCCAACCCAGTCAAGATGGTGCTGCATGCCATAATGCCGCCGTATGATTTGTCGGTCCGAGAAGGTTCTTAACTTGTGCGAAATTATACAGCAGAGAGAGCATGCCGTCCGTCCCCAACTGTGACCAGTCCGCCTTGTACGCAGGGTCTCTCTGCGGGACGTGGATCCAGTGATTAATTATCTTAAGTTGGGAAGCCCAATAGTATAATTGAAGATTGGGCAACGCGATCCCCCCCTTCATACCAGCTTTTCACTAGTTTATCATGCGCTATACGGGCTGGACCGTTGCTCCACAGTAAGTTGGATACCAGCGCAGCGACTTGTTTGAAGTAACGCGGCGCCACCATATGAGGGGTATTTTCTAGCACATAGAGAAATCTGGGGAGAGCCATCATTTTATACAATGCCGCTCGCCCAAGGAGGGTCAGTGGCAGGGTCGCCCAGTATTTAACATCTGCACGTAGGCGAGCCAGAGGTGGCATTAAGTTTTTGGCATAAAAGTCCGCGGCATTACTAGTGATGAAAATACCCAGGTATTTAAAGGAGGTGGTTGCCAACTTCAGGGGGCAGTCGTCCTGCAATAGTGGTTCTGGGCCGTTAAGCACGTATATTATTGATTTGGACCAATTCAGGGTGTATCCTGACGATTTTCAGTGTTCATCGCACAGATGCAATAGGGCAGGGACTCCTTCGTTAGGATTAACCATGCAGATCAGCATATCATCTGCATATAGGGAAACTTTATCCTCCCATCCCTCCTCCCAAGTGATGCCCCGAAACAGTGGCGTTTCCCTGAGCAAGATGGCCAATGGCTCAAGTACCAGCGCAAAGAGTAGGGGCGACAGCGGGCACCCTTGTCTAGTTCCGTGCCCCAATGGGAACGTCGGTGAAATGTGGCCGTTTGCGACCACCTGTGCCACCGGTGATGTGTACAATAGCCGTACCCATGCAAGATATTTCGGGCCGAAGCCCATACGAGCAAGGACTGCAAATAGATACTCCCATTCCACCAGGTCGAAAGCCATTTTGGCGTCTAGGGATAGAATTACTGTTGGTTCTGAGAGGAGATGTGCCCGTGCCAGTACCCCATGAACCCTCCGCAGATTCAATGCCGTGCTCCTGTGTGGCATGAAACCCGATTGATCGGGGTGTATCAGGGTATGTAGGTGCTGGGTCAAAAGACTGGCCAAGAGTTTCGCCAGGATTTTTGCTTCAACATTAAGCAAGGAAATGGGTCGGTATGAGGTGCATACAGTTGGCGGCTTAGCTGGTTTAGGAATGGCCACTATTGTGGCCGTGCGCTGGTCAAGCGGGAGCTCCGCCCGCTCTACACTCTCAACATACATATTTAGCAGGGGCTTGCTCAACACGGAGGCCGTCGCTTTATACCATTCTACGGGTAGCCCGTTGGGTCCCAGCTCCTTGCCGGACTGCAACGTCTGTATTGCCAATTGGATTTCGTCCTCCGTCAAGTCATTGTCTAGTTCCTGCTGCGCTTCTTGCGAAAGCACGGGGATAGCAATGTGTTCGAGCGAAGCCATCGCCTCCCGTTCCGTGACGGTCCGCACCGGGGTGTATATCTCCTGATAGTGGCGTGCTAGGGTGCGCACTATTTGTTCAGGGTGTGTCTGTAGCTGGCCATCATGTGCGTAGATTCTTTGTATCCCTCTGTTACTGCCGCCCCGTTTGTCCAACCAAGCCAGCATCCTCCCAGCTTTGTCACCCACGTCATATATTCTGTATGCGGTGTTTGCCAGATGCCCCCTAGTAACCGTTGTGAGGTGAGCCTGGTGTTGCTGCTGTCGGAGCTGCAGCATATGTGTTGTTTCTGGGGTGGGGTCCGACATGTGGGCGGTGTTTGCGGTGTGGAGTGCCAGCTCTAATTTTGCGAGTTCACTTCTGGAATCCCGTTTATGCCCTGTGATCGCTGCTATGGCTGCGCCGCGCAGGACTGCTTTGTATGCTTCCCAAAGCGTCGAGGGCGAGGAAACTGTCCCTACATTTTCGTTAAAATAGTGCGTTGTGGCTAATTTAAGTTTCTTTCGGATTTCAGGGACAGTTAAATAGTTGGGGTATATTGGATAAATTCGAGCGTGCTTCCTTTCTTTGGTAGTAAGGTGGAGGGACATTGGGGAGTGATCAGATATGCCTCTGGGCAGAATTTCTAGTTTGTCTATTGATCCCAATCCTACCCCTAAAAATAAAAAGTAATCAATATGTGAGAGGCTGTTATGTGTAGAGGAGTAGTGCGTGTATTGAGTCGCTGCGGGGTTCAACTGACGCCATACATCTGTGAGACCCATTGCGCCCAGAAAACCAGGAAGCGTGGCAGCCCCTCTCGGACGGTCTCGTATGGGAAAGGTGTCCAGCAAGGGGTCCGTTATTGCATTAAAGTCCCCCCCGATGATCATATCACCCTCTGGGAGGTCAAGGAGAAATTGCCCAAGTGCTGGCAGTGCTGTAGAGTGGAGTGCCGGGGGGATGTACACTGATACCACACTGAGGGGCCTCCCCTCCCATTGGCCATATATCGCCGCAAAACGACCCTGGTCGTCCGTCTTGCGGCTTTCAACCATAAAGGACGAGTTCTTTTTAAGGAGTATCCCAGTGCCCCTGGATCCCGTAGTGAATTCCGCGTGTACTGCCATGGCATACCCACGTCTGTCGAGTGCTTTGCATGTAGTCCCTGCCAGGTGTGTTTCCTGAAGCATTACTAAATCAGGCCCGTGGCGTTTGACGGTTTGCAAGACCAAACCTCTTTTAATTTTGTCCCCCAGGCCTCTAACGTTCCATGTGAGCAGTTTCAGGGGGGGCACTACTGTCATTGCAGGGGCGCCCTCAGTGGGTGCATTTCGTTCCTGCTGGGCCATCAGGGCGCGCAACCAGTGTTACTGATGTGTGGCGGTGGAGTGTAACGCATATGCAGCGACGTGTGCTAGGGTACCATGAGTGTACGGCCTGCAGTAGGACCGTGTTCCACATGAAAGTAGTGATGACTAAGAACAATAACAGTAACATTACAACTCCCCCCCCCCCCCCCCCTCAGCTCCCCTGCTCCGCGGACGAACTCCCGCCCGCTTCCCAAACTTGGCAGAGTGCTTAATCCCATCCCTAACTATCTTACTTGCTCGTGGGGTTGGTGAGTCCCCTACAGGCACCGGCCAATGCCCGCCCTACTCAGCTCCATCAGCTTCAGGGTCCCAAAGGCTGCAAGTATGTTGTCCCTTATGCAGCATATTCAATCAAACCCTGACAGGCTGTCCTGAGTCAAGTGGGTCCCTTTCAAGATCAGATTCCAGTCCTGCGGCTCCTTCCTCGTTCGCGGGACTACTGGACGGGTGTTCCGCCGGCCTTCTGTTGCGTTGGTTCTGGCCGTCCCTGTGTGGGCGTTGGGGTTGGCCCACCTGTCGCCATCCATCAAGCCATTCCTGTGCCACCTCCGGCGTATCAAAAAACCACGTTTTCCCATCAGCCACAATTTCTTCGCCTTTTTTGAGGGTTGAGACTCCTCAAGCTTTCCCTGCCTCTCCTTTTCACCGTGGTGAGGAGATTTTTGGGAAGCAGGCCTGTCTGACCTATCAGAGGTCCCTGGTAAGGCCGTGACAAGGGACTCGTCAGAAGTAGAAGGGGGAGACCTACCTCTCTTCTTCGACCTTTTAGATGACACCATCGACGAGGAGCCCTCACTGTCAGAAGACATAAGTTCTTTGCGGTCTTTCATCTTCTGTAGGCAAGTGAGGAGACGTCCCTCTCTGTCCCTCAAGGTCTTGGTGGAGAAGGTTCTGCTGATCTTGCAGTCCGTGGCTTTATGATCCGGATATAGGCAGCAAATGCAGTCCTCATGTTTGTCCTCGACAAACAACCTCTTTTTTGAGTAAGTAGCACAGGCTCTGAAAAGTGCTTTCTTCTCCTTGTCAGACATGACGAAAAAATAGACACAAGTTTAAGAAAATATAGCTAGGAATTGAAGAAAATGAGCAGAGCTCAATGGAGACTCCCTTGCACAACGTGCAGTAGAAAATGTGAGGCTCTGAGGTCCTCTCAGGAAGGTTCTATGGGGTGAGGCTGCTCTGATTGGCTACTGCAAGAATTTGGTCTCTTTTACAAAAAGAGGTGGATAAGCTACAAAATGAGATGAGGCCTAGGCCTATTTTTTCACTTTGTGCTTACTACTAAGGTATTTTCTATTTACCGAGGCTCCCATTCCGACGACGGGGAATGATACAAAGCATGGGAATCTATGAAAGTTCCAATACTGGGGCAATATTACATTTGTGCGGGCATGCCTGCCGGAGCAGATATGCCCCTGCGCTGGTCAGTCCTATGACTGCCAGTACAAGTGACCAAGAAAGAAGTTTTAAAACATGTGCTGCACACTGATGAAAACAAGTTCCACAGATATATGATGGCTATCAAACACTTCGTATTGATAAACCCAGACTGATTCCAGTTATGGATTACCAATACATGCACCCAGAGGGCACATTAGAAGTGCACCATGAAAACCTACCAGCCTCTGGTGTGCCTGCTGACTGGTTTTTGCCAGTCTGCCAACGGAGGCACTGTTCTGACCTCCTAGGGTGAGAGCCTCTGCTCTCAGGAGACCCAGAACAAAAGTCTGCCAGGGAAGAGGGTATAACACCCCCTCCCACAGAAGGACTTGCTGATTAGCCATCCTTGGGCTGCAATCCTCAAAAGGATGCCACCTTTGAAATGCGATATGGTTGCGCCTCACAGGAGAGAAAGTCAAACCTTTTGTCCAGGGCCCCCTCTGCACCTGGACAGGTTGAAAAATTAGCAACTCAGGTCGGCGTTCCACCTCAAAGCTAGAACCACCCCTGAGGTCGGCTACTGTGAGGTGGACATTATTTTTCAGAAATAGCCATGTTTGTGATGACCTATTTAGGAATTGTGGCACAGGGTTATGCCCACTTCAGGGAGCGTAGTGACCCCAAGGGTCAGTAGCCCATTACCTACTACCCTAGACTCCACTAATACCCCTACATTCGTTATTCAGGAGTGCCCCTGGCACCAGAGGAGCAGATCCTGATAACCTCAAGAGGGGGGGGGGGGGGGGGGGGAGAGAGAGAGAGAGAGAGAGAGAGAGAGAGAGAGAGAGAGAGAGAGAGAGAGAGAGAGAGAGAGAGAGAGAGAGAGAGAGAGAGAGAGAGAGAGAGAAAAAAGAGTGGAGAGATGAAGCAGCTGACATGGTTCAGCCCAACTGGCCTCCTAGCCAGAGCCTGCAGCCTCTTTTGGTAGTGGCCGATCACCGTAGAAACCTATTGGTCTCCAGATGCTGGTTTGCACCCTGCACCCGGCTGTCCCAGTGCAGTTGGGGGTGTATGTAAACGAGTAGGAGAACATACCCCTCGGGAATGGTGGAGCCCGCGCCCTTCTGATTGTTCATTTCCGACTTCTCCACAGACTCACGAGTGGGAGCACGGAAACAAGACGGATAGGGTGTACGAGGAGAGCGGCCCCTTTAAGTGGGCGTCGACAACTACGGAGGAAGGCCCGGCACTACAGGACTTCACGGAGACCGCATTGGTGAAAAACCAGGAAACACTGTATGCGGGGTGTGGAAACACCGCGGAGGAGAAGGCGGGAGCGGAAGAGACGAAGAACGGATGCCGAGTTGGAAAAGGAGACCGAGAGAACCGAACGGAAGATCGCGGAGGAGCAGACGGAGGGACCGGGTCCAGAGGCGAGCCAGGAGGCCAACGACCCTGCGAACCGCCGTGCCACACTCCCGAGGGAGGAGTGTGGCTGTCACAAGTACGGCGGCGTTGGGCAGCCTGGGTGGGAAGACGAAGTGCTAGCGAATAGCGTGTACATATCCCTGTTTGTCCAGGCCCTTTAAGCCATTCCTACCCTTCCAATACCCTTCTCCTTCCCTCTTTCCCTGCTCATACCCACCCCTCTATAGGTCTTACACGGAGCACTGTTAAACTGATAGCTTGAGTCACCGGGTTTCTCCTCACACTCCCTGGGTCCCTTGGTGCAACCCTACTAGAGGACTGTGACCTAACGGCCTCCCTTCTTGTTGGTCTTTCTTTGCATGTGGCGAGCCCATCGGTAACTGGATTGAAGACCCCTATTCCTGAGTGAAGGAAACCGGTAGAAGACCAGCGCCACGGACCCCAGTACCTTTGCCTGGGAAAGACTGACCTTTAGGACCAGAAAGACGTTCATTTCAAAACCCATAAGAACCTTGAAAATAAACCCCTCTTTAAACCCTACACCTGGTGTCACGGTCGTGTCTTCACCCACGTCCACACTGTACTACTGGTGCTGCCTTGGACTTTGCCCACCACTCACCTTAATTCCTGGAGATTGGTCCCGTAAGTCGCTGTACTGTACCTGTTTGCAGAACCTTTTCTCCCTTCAATAGTATAACATTGCAGAACTCAAACGGAAAATGCTACTTACCAGAATGCATCCGTTCTTGGCATGTAGGGCTGCAGAACCACACACTGTTGCATTAGATCACCATGTGGTGGTGGGCCCGGATGATTACACTTTGTTGTCTTGGAAGAGTCTTTGTCTGCTGGATGACTCCTCCCTTAGATCGTAGTGCGCATGATCATCGACTCCATCGTCAGATTGTTTTCGCCATTGGGCAAATGATGGAGTTGTATAAGTACAGATAAAAATGACCATGTGCTGTGTATCTAAATAAGATAATACTGGAACAGATATATGTAGCCAGGGAGGCGGGTGGGCGTGTGTGGTTCTGCAGCCCTACATGCCAAGAACAGATTCATACTGGTAAGTAGCATTTTCCGTTCGAGGCATATGGGCTGCAGACCACACACTGTTGCATAGATTGCACAGCAGTTTCTCCCTTAGCGGCAGCCACCCACATCTGTTGCAGTAGTTTGAAAAAAAATTTTTTAGTACAGCCTGACCCACACTTGCTTGTTGTTTTGCCTGCACATCTACACAATAATGTTTTGTAAATGTGTGTGTAGTAGACCATGTAACTGCTTTACAGATATCATCTAATGGTATGTTTCCTAAGAATGCCATAGATGCTCCCAACTTACAGGTAGAATGCAGATTCCACTTACTTGCCAAGCATTCTTGTATGGGGCGCATTTGTAGTCTTGGTATTGGTACTATGAAAATGCAAGATGCCATCATTCCTATTAGCTGAATGAACACTCGAGCTTGTAGTGAGTGTTGTGGCTGAAATCTTTTGATGAGTTTGTATAGCTTGTATTCTTATTAAGTTGGGGTACGCTATTGCCCAGGAAGTATCTATTGTGGCACCTAGATACTGCTGAGATAGGGACGGTTTTAGATGTGACTTCTTTTGATTTATTGTAAACCCTAACTTGTGCAGCAGGCAGATTGTCTGACTTGTGTGCTGTACACATTGGTTGTATGACTTGGATTTTATTAGCCAGTCGTCGAGATATGGGAAGACATGAATGTTGTCGCTTCATAAGTGTGCTGCTACTACTGCTAGACACTTGGTGAACACTCGAGGTGCGGTTGTTACTCCATTGGGGAGCACCTTGAATTGGTAGTGCTTATCTTCTAGTACAAACCTTAGGTACTTTCTGTGAGATTGATGAATGGGAATGTGGAAGTAGGAGTCCTTGAGGTCTAATGTGGCAAGGAAGTCGCCTTTCTGTAGTAACGGTAGAACCTGTTGTAATGTGACCATATAAAAATGGTCTGAATGTATGTATAGGTTTAGGGGTCTTAGATCTAGAATCGGCCTGAGAGACCCGTCCTTATTTAGCGTATCAGAAAATAGAGGGAGTAAACCCCTGTGTTCTGATGTTTTTTTGGTACTGGTTCTATTGCGTTCTTTTGCAGTAGTGATTCCACCTGTTGTCTTAGTAGTGAGAGGTGTTCCTGTGACACAGGATGTTGTCTGGGTGGTATTGTTGGAGGAGAGGAAGTGAGCTCCATGCGATAACCTGGCTGAATTATTTGTCTTAAACACCGGTCTGTGGTGATGGAGTTCCAGACAGGTAGGAACTGTTGTAATCTTCCCCCGACCGGAGTGGAGTGGTCTGGGGGGATGGAAGGGAAGTCACTGTTTGGGGGCAGAGGCGTTGCAATTGTTATTGCCTCTGCTTCTGCCTTTATAATTGTTCCCTCTATACCCTCCTCTATAATATCCCTTATTGGGCGAGGTTTGGTTGGGCACTTTGTAAGTAGAGGAGGTGTTGTCAGTTTGGAAACCTTTAGAGGCGCCCCTATATGAGGAGCGACGAAAGGAAGGTCTATGGGCTTGCGTTTGTAAAGCTCCCATTGATTCTGCCGAATCGGTATCTTTTTTCATTTTTTCCAATGCACTGTCTACATTTGGACCGAAAAGATGTTGTTGGTCAAATGGCTGGTTTAATATACTGGCTTGTACTTCTGGTTTAAACCCAGAGATTCGTAGCCATGCATGTCTGCGCAACAGTACTCCTGTATTTACTGCTCTAGATGCTGTGTCTGTAGTGTCTAGTGCAGATCTTATGGAGGTATTTGTTATTACTTTGCCCTCTTGTTTCAAGACAGCAGCCCTGGCCTTATATTGTTCTGGCAGGTGCTGCATGATAGACTAACTCATCATAATGAGCCCTGTCATATCTTGCTAACAGAGCTTGAGTGTTAGCAATCCTCCATATATTGGCAGCTTGTAATAGGGTGCGTTTCCCTGAAGCATCCAAAAGCTTAGATAATTTGTCAGGGGGTGGAGCATCCCCTGTTGTCTGCGAGTTGGCTCGTTATATTGCATTTGACACTACCAGTGAATCTAGTGGCAACTGTCCCTTAATATATGCTGGATCAGAGGGAGCCGCTTTGTATTTTTTTCTAGTCTGGGGTTAATTACCCTGGCTCTGACTGGGTCTTTAAATATTTCTGGTGCGTGTCTTACCACTCCATTAAGTATTGGAAGTGTGTTTGTGGTCTTATGTGACGTTAATAGTGTGTCCATAAGGAAGTCTTCTTCTATTGGATTTGTATGCAAGTCTACTCCATGGAAAGTAGCTGCTCTATGAATGAGCTGTGTGAACCCAATGGTGTCATCTGGTGGAGATGGTCTAGACGGGTATGCCTCGTCTTGTGGTAGATCTGGTGCATCTGGTGCATTGTAAACTTCCCATGGGTCACCTGATGGCCCAGCAATATCATCTGGGTCATTAACAACATCCATTTGATGATAACTCTCTTGTGAGTATGTATCCCCATAATCCTCATCTTGTGGTATAAGGCTGTGTGTGCTAGCTGGTGAACTTGCAGGAGAAATATATACCAGTATTTCTACTTCTGGTGAAGGCAGTCTTATAGGTGAAGTTTCAACATGCTTCTTTGGAGGAACAGGCAATGGTTTAGGACAGTCCATTTTCCTCTTTTTAGGCACTGTGTACACATGTCCAGTCTTTTTAGAGTCTTTTGCCTTACATCTGGTTGGAAAAGCTCTTCTATTTGTAAATCCTTTTTCGGCGCCGATTTATCTTGTTTGGGGTCGACAGGTTTATGCTTTACAGTGTCTATTGCCTTTGGAACGGGTCTTTGTTTCGGTTCCGAAGGCTTTTCTTGCCTTTTCTTTGGATCTGTGCTTTTTGGATCCGAAGCTTTTTGATCCAGAGTGTTTAGACGCATCTGCCTTTGGGGCCGAAGTGTGTTTCGGTATGGAAACTGCTTTTGGGTCCGCTTTTTTCGTTACCGTGGTCGTTTTCGTTTCGGTAACCTTAAGAACCTCTTTCGACACCGTACTTGGTTTCGGTTCGGTAACTTTCGGTACCGATGGATGTTTGGGTGCCGGTGTTGACTTCGGCTTAAGAACTTTCTGCTTTTCGGGACCGACAGACTGACTTGAGCCCAAGTCAACCGGAGGCTTTTTAATACTCTTCGCTGCCGAGCCTGAAGGCGGGGCGTCGAAGGTTTCGATCGGTGTGTACCCGGACCCGAAGGTGGGGGTGGAACCGAAGCCTGTCCCGGTACGGGGGGGGGGGGGGGGGGGTTTAAACAGGGTCGACGCTCTTACTCACATACCTGTTGACCAGCTGGAAGAAGATCATCATCTTCGGATCGATCCTCTGCTCCGGAAGCTGACTCTTCTGCTTCGGAAGCGACGTCTTCTTGCTGATTTTCGACGTCTACCTCGATCGGCGCATCGTCGATGATGAGGTCTGGTGTGGACGATGATGACTGCTCCATAGCTCTTCGAGCTCGACGGTCCCTGATTGTTTTCTTGGACCGGAATGAAGCGCAGGCCTCGCAGCCTCGACTCTCGTGCTCTGGAGACAAGCACAGGTTGCAAACCTCATGAAGTTCGGTGTGGGGAAACTTGTGTCCACACTCAGGGCACTTCTTGAACGGTGTTCTTTCCATGAGCCAAAAGCCCAATGGCGCAGTTGGGCCGGTCGGCCCGACGAGCGCTGGAATCGAGAAGTGGATCCTTTCTTCGACGCGGGCGACCAGAATCAGTGTCGAAGACGATATTGATGTTGTAGATTGATTTATGAATTCGAAAAGAGATCGGTAACCGGACCGAACGATGAACACATCTGAGCCTGATGGCGGAAAAAAACAATCTGACGATGGAGTTGATGACCATGCGCACTACCGTCTAAGGGAGGAATCATCCAGCAGACAAAGACTCTTCCAAGACAACAACAAAGTTTAATCATCCGGGCCCACCACCAGATGGTGATCTAAAACAACAGTGTGTGGTCTGCAGCCCATATGCCTCGAACATTGCAGTTTCAACTTTTTTAAGTGGAACAAATACGTATATAAAGATACTTGCTATTTTTATAAATTGCCGTGGATCTCCTTCTTGAGTGGTGTGTGTCATTTATTAATGAATGTGTGTATTTGCAAATGTATTGCACTCCTCGGTTCTAAGCCTAAGACTGCTCGACCAAAGTACCCCCTAGAAGAAAACTTTGGGATTGCTTATCAAGCCCCTGTCCACTCATAAGGGAACCCCTGGGCTTTTTGCCCGGTATATGAGATTTTTTTATATATCACACGAAGAGCCAGGTTCCTATACCTCGTTATACAGAGGAGCTCATTGGCAATTTAGTCACAGGCTGGTGATTTAGTCACAGGCTTGCAATTATGGCTTCCATTTTTTGTGTTGTAGAATGTTTTTATAATTCTAATTTTTTGCCTTTTTGCATTTCAGTGGAACTGAGGCCTTCATCCCTCTGCAGAAAATTGAAGCACTACAAGTAGCATCCTTCTCAAAGTTCAGTATCCACTCTTTGGCACCCTTAGACAACAGAAGGTTGACTTTCTGCATCAGGAGTGTGAAGTGCTCCTCCGAAAGTCCCTTCAGTGTGTAAGGAAGGCAAGATGGGGAGTAGATGAGGGTAGGGCATAGCCCCATTGAACAATTTGTCTGACATGATGGACTTCTGGCCACGGACAAAATGCTGTATTCTGCCTCCTATCAGCCAGGCAAGGTCATAAAAGGGCAAACTAAAACAGCTTGGTTTTCACAAAGGCAGGGAAATAATTGGAGGACTGTTGCCCCTGTTGATTTTAATGCAATCTTCCGGTGCCACATCCACTGACTTGAATGGACTGCGTCGGCGTAGTAGTTTGGGAGGGCTGCTGTTCTCTCTGAACTAGCCCCCTGGAATAGCATCAGAATTGTCAGGGTTGAGGAGGATATTGTTTACTTGGTGTCGGCAAACCCAGAGATCCTGCAGTGGCACAACTGTTGTTGAATTGTACAAACATCACAGCAGCTTTTTCTTTGAAGAGCATAGATCACTGAAGGACAAGCCAACAAGGCATGCCTTTTCAGTACGTCACTGGTGCCAACAGCTCAGCTGAAAAAGTATTTAGTGCCTTGTCTAGCTTGGAGCACATACTTGTCTGCATACTGACCATCATGTATCGCTTAGGCTAGTGAGGCCCAGAGATCCTCCGGGACTGCTCACAAGATATTGCTAGTTATATCCCATTAAAGGTGGGTATACCTACCCAAAAGACAAACTGCCTTTATTTGTTGTGGGGTTGACACCGGCCAGGGAAACTCAAGGTGTGCCAGGACCTCTACAGAGTCAAGAGACAACGGTGGAGTGCGATATTTATCATGAAGCCCTTGCACCTTATTGCTGAATTTCAAATAGTGGAATGGGTTTGAGTCTGGGTCTTCTTACGCTTATGCCAGGACTTTGGCTTACTGAAATAATGAGTGGTAAGTGGACTTTTTTACAGGAGAGATATCGTGACAGGGACACAACCTAGAATGGGAACAGGTCCTCTGCTTCAACTGTGACCTATTCTTATGCTCAGCAACATAAGAGTTTAGCTTGTTGGTCCCCAATTGCCTTAGGGTGCACTAGGGCATACTTATTGCAAGCCTTAAGAGTTGTGGCCAGAGCCCAAGCACTATAGGCATACCTAGTGCAGGTCTGTGAGACATCTGCTTCCCGAGTTTTCGGCATAGCTTGAACACTGCTTTTGGTGTGGACATCATTCTCTGGCACAATACGAAAACATTATTTTTTTCCTTTAGAGTGATCAGAAGACTGGAAGTGTAGCTGTGTGGAATCTGTGGTTGGAGATATCCATCATAAATCCAAAGCATCTGTCCTAGTACTTTTCAGTAAATCAGTGATCGGGCAAGACAGGATAAAGATAAAAAGCTTACTGTTGCGGCTGTCATCTTCATCATCATCATCCTCCTCCTCTTCCTCCTCCTCATCCCGGTACAGGATGGGGCCTTCAGAGTCCGAATCACTGGCCTCCTCTTCCTCTTCTTCCTGCACTGCTGAAGGCAAGGTGTTGGGAATGATTGTGACAGACAAGTTGTTTCCCATATGCACATGGGGCCCCGAGCTCGGCTCTGACTCGCTAGACAAATCTTCATCTTCCTCCTCCTCCTCCTCCTCCTCCTCCTCATCATCAGGCCTGAAGAAATAGCACAGTTAGCTTAAAAAGAGTAGATGAAGTGCATACACACTAGACACATTTAAACAGAAAAGGTGAATAATAAAAGCTGGACAGTGGAGAGTGAAAAGTGAGAAATGTGATACAAAGCAAGAGGAAGTGAGAATGAAATAATGAGATGGTAAGAGCGAACGAAGAAAAATGAGAGGAAGAAGTGTGTGGTTATGAAGAAGTAGAAGAGAACAGAGAAAAGAAAACTAAATGCACTAGACGAGAACAGGCGAGAAAGAAAAATAAACAGAACATGAGGGCAAAGAAAAAGAGGTGAAACTACTGGAAAGGGAAGTTCAAAGAAGAACAGTAGCACAGGAAAAGAAGGTAAGACAGGTGAGAACAAAAG
The DNA here is from genome assembly GCF_964263255.1 of Lissotriton vulgaris. Taxonomy (NCBI): domain Eukaryota; kingdom Metazoa; phylum Chordata; class Amphibia; order Caudata; family Salamandridae; genus Lissotriton; species Lissotriton vulgaris. The sequence goes on from NC_141687.1 coordinate 1,660,199,243, forward strand.
ATCTTGAAAAAGAAATAAGGGGAAATGGGGGTATGAAGGAAAAAAAGGTATAAGGGTCGGAAGAAGTGCAAAACTAAGGGAGATAACCAAGCAAGAAGAGTGAAGCAGACAGGATACAGTCTAAGAGAAAGTAACTGGCAATTGGGGAGAAGCAGGGATTCAGCATTGGGGGATGAAGTAGTAGGGAATTAGGAGTGTGGGAGGGCAGGGAGAGAGATGCGCTAGGATTGTGGGTGGGCAAGTTTCAAGAGTAGATACTCAGTACTCACACTTTGAGCAGCTCAATGGTCACCGGCAGGGAGTGGACCCGTCCTCCAGAAGAGCTGTCCTCACTTACGCTGTCCTGAGGCTCAAACAATAGCGAGTGAGCCCGATGTGTTCCCTCGGGTGTCACAGGTTGTGGACTAGTGAGGGCCTGCTGAATCCGAATGTGCAGTGGTAGCTGGGAAATCCGAGAGGGTGCCTGAGGTTCTCCACTCTCTGAACCAGCCCTGCTTGTAAGCTCACGCACCGGCAGACTCTCCTCAGGAGGCTCTACAGCAACCTGTGGCTCCAAGATGAGCGGTATGGGGGGCTGGTATCGAGGAGCTGGGTGACGTGGAGGGTTAGGTGGGATATGAGTGGGCAGAGGAGGGGATGGAGAAGGGTGGTTTTGAGCCGCCTCCACAGATACCGGCCGATTGGTCCTTTCACGTGGGTTGACTGGTGCTTTTGGCCCAGCAGCTAGCTCAGAAACAGAGTTCGGAGGCACATTCTTCTTGGGCACCAATGGTGGGGACTGCTTAGCATTTACAGACACAAGTGTGTTTCCCCCAACCACCTGGGTCAACTCAGCTGAAACGAAAGAGAGAGCGTTGCTGACAGATGGGTTAAAAGAATAGCTGTATATTCAGATGCTTACATACTAGTCATTATAAATCTCGCTCTAGATTTCAATACAATACAAGATTTAATATCAAGAGACAATAAATCAGTTACTGTTTAGGAAGGAACTCCAGTTTGGTTCTTTCTAGACCTTACCGCCTAAAAAGCTTCTGCTCCCATTCTATTCAGAATCAAGAGACTACGTAACATAGGAGACATAAGGAAAATTGGGGCTCCAAATTCCAGCATGCATTGGGTTTAAACATGGAAGAATGTCTACTTGTAGTCAGTGCGTCATGGGCAGCACCTCTTTACCCAACGATATTTCACAAAACTGCACTGGGGATCTCAAAGACTTTGAATGATCCATGCATATTGCAGACATATCTTACGGCATTTAGTCCCTCTTTACCCTATTATTTATTTTGTTTCAGACACCAGCTGATCAAGCTCTGCTGCACAATCTGTTGGTCTAATCTTAAGAAGAGGAATACAATCCTGATGAGTTGTTGTATATGCATGAGTTCCTATCTTTCCCTTCCCGCATGAGTGATGTGCATCACTGTATTCTTCTACGGCTGTGATGTGGGGCTTAATATTAATGCTCACTTGCCGAGATGTCTACTCGGTCACAATAAAAACAAGTGTGAGAGTTTGAGCTATTGGCGTTGTCCATGGCAATGTCTTTTATCCATGGGTTTTGGTGGAATAGAGTGGATGTATGTGGTGTGGAGTGGAATTATCTGTGTTGGATTGGACTTGTTAGGTGTGGAATTGTGTGGTGTAGAACTGTGTAGTGGAATTATCTGGCATGATGTGCAGTGGAACAGTGTATAGTAATTATGTGGTATTGAGTGTATTGGAATAATGTGGAGTGGCATTGTGTGAGTGTAATTATGTGGAATGGTGGTAAGTGAATGCGAATGAAGAAAGATTTCTATAGCACAAACTTAGCTACAAAGTAAATACACCTGTTTGGCAGACAGAGGGGGTTCACTAGACTTAACACTGCACTGTCTCACTTGGGTAACTTTTAGGTATGTTTTCTATAGCACAGCCCTACAGTTAGAAAGCAGTGTTTACAAGAACCACTTTCCGGTAGCTAGCACTAAATGTGAAATGCTCAGCTTCTTTATTGCCCATCTTTTAATAAATTGTGGATTTATTTAAAGCACTGATTACATATTGAAGAACAGTTCAGGAGAGAAAGGCAGAGGAGGTATTTTGGAATGTTCACCCTAGAAGCAATAATAAACAAACATCGATTTGAAACACTATCCTGAGAAATGGTATGTGGCATTTAAATTAATTTTAAATAAATGGGTGCTTTTCGTCTATAATGCAGCTGGAGCATCTTAACCTCATAGCTGCTATTACACATTCCTCCCCAGTGCTGCGCTGTCCATTAGAACTAGTGCTGAATGGACGTTCAATGGTCGTGCGCAGCACTGGGGAGGTAGTGCTGCCGTCGGCCAATGCACCGAGGCAGCACTTAAGGGGTTAAAGATTCTAAGGTGCAGTATGTAGCTAAGAAATAATGTGCAAGACCAGGTTAAACCGGATTACTGAAACTATGATGGGATGTTGGTGGCTATGAACTGGGTTATACAACAAAACGCACAGCTGGTTTACACCTTTTTACTGTTTCAAGCATATTGTGATGAAGTGATTTGCCCAGCATCGCACAATATTCCTGGGTAAGTGGCAAAAGAGCGATTGGACAGCAGATCTCCAGGTTCCCAACTCTGGATTAAGACAAAAGTCCATGTCTCCCATTTATAGCAACTTTCCCATTTTACAAAATTTGGGAGATCCGGTGACTGTGGCGAATTAGCAAGTTCTCTTTCAGTACAGAAGGGTAAGTTTCAAGTTTTATCTCACACACACAAGGCCCTATTAGGTGAGCGCCAATATATAATGCATTATATAACATTGTATGCCTAGCAGAGCCAGCTGTTCCTTTAGGTGCATAGTGTTCTTGAGCTACGAATTTGAGGGACACGTCAGCATGACTAAACAAATGAAAAAATTGTACCCCTTCCACATTTCACATTCAAACCAGTCATTGGGGCTACAGGGGCTGCCGTTCCGTGTTTTATATACTTTATTTTTTGTGAAGCGATTTTCTGGACAAAGTTTATCAAACTGCATTATCCACACAACAGAGGCAAACACTAGTTTGGCCTTGCATTGACACTCTTTTCCAAAATAAACTTTTTCCTCTGATGGGCAGGAATGCTTATGCGGTTACGAAATAGAAAAAAAGACACATTAATCACAGATAATTATCTGCTTTCGAGTTTGTAGATATAACTGAGTAAATGGGATTACTTCTCCTAAGGCATAATTTTGGGAACAAAATTTGCAATTCCGAGAGAGGATCCAAATTGCATGTTTATATCTACAAACTGGATACATAAACTTTTTTTAGGTCGAACCTAGAGTCAGCGCACATGCGCTGCTCTGCGAGACTTGTTGTAGTGGAGTATGTAATAGAAGCCCAGCCCACTCGTACCCCATATTTGTAATTGGCTTTTGTCAGTGTCCTACGTAAATGCTGGCGTCTGATTCGTAAAGAGGCTTGTTAGTCCCTCTATAGTACTGCCTTGTCTTCATTTGTAACCTCACATGGCGACTGGCCCTTTTACTTCAGTTATTACATGGTAAGTGTTCTTAAGTCTGTAAGCAATATTTTCTTTATTGAGTTTCTCTTACTGCAGGCACGATGTGTTTTGCTTACTGCAATGCAAATATTTTTTTAAATTACTGTGCTTGTGCTCCGTGTGCAACCGCAGACACTCCCGCACCCTTGAATATCCCGGTAAAAGTGTTTTTTTTTTCTAATAACCATGGCGCCTGTTTCACGGGCCACCATAGACATGTGAAATTGTCCAGGCACCGTGCATGATATTCTACCATGGCACCCGCTTTCATCATTTTTTTAATTAATGTGCTCAGGTGCCACCTCAAACAATTAAACCCTCAAACCCTTGGATTTCTAGGAAACTTTTTTTTTTTTTTTTTTTTTTAACCATGGAGCCCATTCCACAGCCTGCCATAAATGTTAAATTTCAAGGCGCCGTGCTTTATATTATAGCACGGTGCCCACTTTTATTATTTTTCATTAATTATTGTGCTCGAGAGCTGCGCTGCTTAGCACGACACCCGTTTTCATGTTTTGTTTGTTTCTACAACTTTACACGACCTCGGACCCTCCCGCACCCTTGGATATCCCAGAAAACCACTGGATTACCCTGACCAGGCCTCCAATTTCCCAGAGTCAAATCCAACAGGCATCGACATTCTTCTCATGACTGAGACCTGGACAAGAGCGAATAGCGCTGTGGAGTTGGGCCTTGCCTGCCCCCCAGGCTATAAAATCAGACACAACCCCCAGGTAGGGGCGAGAGGGGGAGGAGTCGGCCTGATCTTCAGGGAGACACTAGATCTTACCCAGCTTGACATTAAGGCAATCCCAGGATGTGAACTGATGGGCTTTTCTTTAAATGGGCAGGGAGGTGTCTCATACACGGGGCTGTTATGCTATAGACCTCCGTCCAGTGCTCTGTCGGACGTGACTGAGCTCATGATCTATCTAACTCCCATTCAAGACTTATGGTGATGGGGGACTTTAATCTGTGGCCGATGGTCCTGTGGACACAGCATATAAAGATCTAATCCAGGCGTGCTGCAACATCCAGCTGCAGCAGCTAATACTCTCCCAGACCCATTCAAAGGGCCACATTTTAGATCTGATTTTTGCAGATGCCCGCCATGTGACCATACGGGACATCTTACTTCAGTGCTGGACGGATCATGCGCTTGTACATTTCTCTCTCTCACTTTCTGCCGCCTTAGCGAAGAAAGGCAGTTCAGGAGTTTCTAGGGTGACCAGACAGTGGTCTAAGCTCACGAAACAGCCAATTCTGCTTACTTTGCTTCCGGATGGCTTTACTCTGGGAGATAGTGTGGACATGAGCTACAAAACTCTTAATCAGCGTATTGTGGCCTCTTTGGACTACCTGGCTCCGCTGCGTAAAACTAGAGATTGGACCAATCACGCTAGGCCGTGGTTTTCTGAGGATCTGCTTCAGCTAAAACTCCAGTGCAAGCGGGCTGAACGTGCCTGGAGAAAGAAATATCTTGATTCCGATAGGGCCCTCTTTAAGCGGGCTTTGGCTACCTATAAAGCACAGATTAGATGTGCAAAGGCTAGATTTCTAGAGGAGTCGTTACTGTCAGCGGCGAATAAATCCCAGGCCTTGTTCAAGATTGTAAAAGACCTGTCACGCCCTGCCAGTACTGTAAACTATATCTCTGCATCTCAATCCTTATGCGATTCGCTAGCACAGGCCTTTGAAGATAAGATCGCCGCCATTTTACGTAATCTTGCCACTCCACCTGGCTCTGACCCTCATTTCAGCCCAACCCCTCTGTGTCCTTTACCATGGAGGGAGATGCTAGCTTAGCTCGACTGAACAGTTTCCCACCTCTGTCTTTTAGGTTTAAAGCATTTTTATTGAGACAAAAAGCATGGGGGAGGGGAATAGGAGGTTAGGGTTACATACAGTACAATAAAGGGAAAAGGCACAACTCAGGAGCGTTGGCGAAAAGCAGTCCGTTGGTCCAGAGGAAAAGCACAGCAAATGAAAGGTGAAAAAGCAATCTGTGTAACCCCTGTGTGCACATCAACACCCCAAATCTGAGCACGGAAAGCCATTAGCAACACAACAAAGCACAACCCAATCCCCCCCGTCCCCCGTCCCCCCAATAAAGGAAAAATGAAGAAAACAATACCCCAACTCCCCCGTCCAATGGCCCTGTACTAGGATTACCCGCCCCAAAAAGCCCGCACCCCACCCCCCAAGATCCCGCCCCCCATTCAGTCTAATCCGCCGGGGTCATCGGTGGCATCAGCCTAAGAAGTCTAAGGTACCTCGGGCAGGTGAGCTCCCGGAATTCGGTGGACAGCAGCGCTAGGAAGGGTTGCCACAGCTCTTCAAATTGGTCTATCTCCCCAGCCACCGCAAGCGACATCTTTTCCATTCCCAACACCTGCCAGAGCCTATGCAGCCAACCCGTAATGGAGGGGACAGTGGTGGTGCGCCAGTGGATAAGGATGTTCTGGACCGCAGAACCCAGCGCAATTGCGATCTGCCTACCCCTGCGGGACTTCAATGGATACATTAGGTCATTGGGAAGGCCCAGCAAGACATACGCCGGGAAGCGCGGCAGCTCTATCTCAAAGTGCTTATCCACCTCGTCCAAAACCTCCTTCCAGTAAGCGGTCAGCACGGGGCAAGCCCAAAGAATGTGTGAGAGGGTACCCTCCTGTCCGCAGCCCGGCCAGCACCCCTTGTCAGAGTGTCTATGCATTTCATACAGTCTCTCCGGGGTGTAGTACCAGTAAGTGGACACCTTAGTAAAGGTCTCCGTAAGGCCCGTATGATATGCAGAGTGCCGCGCCCGGTATGCAATTTTATCCCACTCCTTGTGGCTGAGTGTCCTACCCAGTTCCCTGTGCCAGCGCTCCCTCCCTGGGTTATAATAGTGAAACGGCGGAGGTTGTAGGTACTTGTACAAATCGGTAATCAGCTTAGCATCAGAGGTCCGGGTCACCAACCACCTCTCATACGGTGTAATTTGGCGAGCAGCGGTGTCACGCACCTGGGGTTGGAGGGCCTAATGACGGACCTGCATATAGCGCAATCTTTCCAGCTCCGTCAGGCCGAATTCCTGCCGAAGTTGCTGAAAAGGAATTACGCCTTCCGGCCCATAGATCTGGAAAAGCACCCTGCAGCCCGCACTCACCCAATGGGAAAAAGCTCCCGGCTCCATCCCTGGGGAGAAGTCCGGGTTACCCACTATGGGTGTGAACGGCGAAAGGAAGGTGGTGAGGTCCCGGACCTCGCAGACTGCATCCCACACCCTCAGGGGGACCCGCGTGACAAGAGGCGTAAAGGTTAGCAGGGCGATGCGCGCAGCGCAAGAATGGAACCTCCTGTAGGGTGCGGCCCGCCACCGCCTGGTCCTGAAAAAGCCAGTGTTTGTCGGACTCCCACCTGCTCCACTCCACTAGGTATCGCAGTTGTGCCGCCTGAAAGTATTTACGGAGGTCCGGGATACCAAGACCCCCCGCCTCCGGGGCAAGCGTGGAGAGGACCCTCTTCATCCGCGGCTTGCGGCCTTGCCAGACAAAGCGGGAGATGTCAGCCTGCGTTTGTCGTATCCAGCCCGCCGGGGGCTGGAGAGGTAGAGCACGAAAAAGATACAGAATTTGGGGCAGCACCGTCATCTTAACCGCCGCGATTCGACCCAGCCAGGACAGTAAGCCCTTGCTCCAACGGCCAAGCTCCTCCTTGATCTTCCTGCTGAGGGAAGTGTAATTGGCCGTAACCATCTCAGGCAATGTGGGCGCCAGCAGAATCCCCAGGTATGGCACCGTAGACGAGGACCACTGCATGGGGAAAAGGCGCTGAAGGTCCCTCCTGGTATCCGCCGCCAGGGACACATCCAACGCCACCGATTTGCTCATATTCATTTTGAAGCCGGCCACACGCGCAAAGGTGTCCAGCTCCTGGATGCAAGCAGGTAACGACCTCCTAGGGTCGTCCAGGGTCAGCAGGACATCGTCCGCATAAAGGCTAACCGTGTGGACATACTGGCCCATCTTGACCCCAATAGCATCGGGGTTGTCGCGAATCCTCTGAGCAAACGGCTCCATGTAGAGGGCAAACGAAAGCGGCGAGAGGGGGCAGCCCTGTCTCGTGCCGCGTTCAATGGCAAAGCCACTGGAGCTACACCCATTGACCCGCACCGACGCTGAAGGATGTTTATAACAGTTGAATACCATGGTGCGGAACTTATCACCGATTCCCAGTTTCCTGAGAACCAGTTCGAGATACGGCCAATGAACTCTGTCGAAGGCCTTCTCCGGATCAACCGACAGCAGCATCCGCTCCCATGGGATCCGCGAGGCCTTCTCTAGAACATGCGTCACCCGCTTGGTGTTGTCAACCGTCTGTCTGCCGGGTACAAAGCCAGCCTGGTCCGCCTCCACCAGTCCGGGAAGGTGTAGACCCAGCCTGGACGCTAAAATCCCCGTATACAACTTGAGGTCGACATTTAAAAGCGAAATGGGTCTATACGAACTGCATAAGGCCCGGTCTTTCCCAGGTTTCGGGATTACCGAGACCATCGCATTCAGGAGGTCCGGCGGGATGGCTCCCGGTTCGGAGAAGGAATTAAATAGCCGGGCAAGGACAGGGGCCACAGCCGTGCAGAAGGTCTTATAAAACAGAGACGTGTATCCATCTGGGCCCGGGGCCTTACCATGCTTCAGTCGCGCTATAGCGGAAATTACCTCCTCAACATGGATATCCCGCTCCAGATGGTCCGCCTGAGCAGGATCCAGCACTGGAAGGGCCACTGACTCCAAATAGTCTTCGGCGTCTCGCGGCGAGGAGGGCTCCTCAGCATACAGCGCCTCGTAGAAGCTGCGGAAGGATTCCGCCACCTCTGCGTCACCGGAAACGACCACCCCATCTGTGCCCACCAGTTCCTTCACGACGCTACGCTGCTGCGCGACCCGGAGCCGGTGTGCCAGGAGCCTACCACATTTGTCCCCCCCTGAGTAGAAGGCATGCTTCAAGCGCAAGGCGGCATACTCCGCCCTATCAAGATCCAGTGCCGACAGGAGTTTCCTCGCAGCCTTCAATTGCCTCCACACCCTTGGAGCCCCTGTGCGGCGGTGGACCTGCTCAAGCTCCCGGACCTGAACGGTCAGCTCATCCCTTTTCCGCAGCCGTTCCCTATTTTCGGCTGAGGAGATGGAAATAAATTCCCCCCGAAGGACCGCCTTCAATGCCGCCCACTGCGTCGCTTGGGACGTGTCGGTGTTGCTATTGTGAGTCAAAAAATCCTGTATGACCTCCCCAATGCGCTTCACCACAGACTTTTTGTGTAAAAGGGTATCGCGAAGGCGCCACGCCCCCCGAGAGGGAGAGGCCACCGGCCACTTGAAAACGCCGGCGACTGGTGCATGGTCAGACAGGGTCAAGACCCCAATGTCCACCGCTGTGGCGGCAGCGTGCACCGGTCCACTCACCAGGAGATAGTCCAGCCGCGAGTAGGTGCGGTGCGCATGTGAAAAGTAAGAGTAGTCCCTATCAGTAGGGTGCATAGAACGCCAAAGGTCGGGCAAGTCCATTTCCGCAATCCGGGTCTTCACAGCCTGGGAAAGTTCCCCCGTCTGCGGAGAGCGCTGCGCCGACCTGTCCATCACAGAGTCGAAGACAATATTAAGGTCTCCCCCCCAAGATGACATGGAGGTCGGGAGAGGCAGTGACGTCCACCAACACGGAATCCAAGAAACGTTCCTGGTGGTCATTTGGGCTATAAACGGAGCCAACCGTGAACGCTATTCCCCCTAAGCGCATGCGATATGCAAGAAGCCTCCCCTTCTGTTCAGCATACTTATACAAAACCTCCCCCCTAAAGGAGCTTGCCAGGAGAATGGCTACCCCCGCGGTCTTGTTCGCTGCCGAGGAGAAGAACTGGGTGGGGAACTTAGCAGAGCGCAGCCGATGGCAATCCCGGGACAATAAGTGGGTCTCCTGCAGGAGGCATATGTCCGCCTGCGTCCCCTCCAGCAAAGATAGGATCGCTCTGCGCTTCACAGGGTTATTCAGACCCTTAACATTAAGGGTCACTACCTTTAGGGACGACATTCCTCCCGGGGATCAGAAACGCTGTGCAGTAAGCAAGGGATCAGCGGGTGGGGAGCACGGGGCAGGTGTGCGGGAAAAGCCAAAACAGGCCAAGCGTGGGCATGGACAACATCGGACGGGACTTCCCCAACATCAAAAGAACCCTTACACCCTCCCAAAACACACCCATGGCAACTAGCCAAATGCAAACTTAAACACCCCATTGTCTCAGCCAAGCCCCAAAACGGGCAAGTCAGTAGAAAAAAGCAAAGTGGACGTTCAGCCACTCACCTCCATCCGCACCCCCCGACCCCCCCGCCCCAAACCCAGCATCGAAGAAGCTGAGAGCATCTCCCCCCGGAGTGAGTTTAGGCCGTCATGGCCACGCCGTTGGAGTCGGCCAAGTCCCTGGCTGCCGCCCTCAAAGCGTCGGCCATGTCCGCCCTGATAGTAGGGGAATCAGGACGCCCTGCGCTAGCCGTCGACTGTCTCCTCGCCGACCTCCGCCTCTCTGAGCGTCTCCATGACGGTGTAGCTCCTTCCTCCTCCGCAGCCGTAAGCCCCAGGACCCCACAAATGTCTTGCAAGGAGCGTAGCTGATGCAGCACCCCATTCCACCGAAAGATCAGGCGGAAAGGATGTCCCCAGGAATAAGGCGTCTCGTGTTCACGCAGAAAGTCAGTGGCAATCCTGAAGGACCTGCGCTTCTGCAGCGTGATGGCGGACAGGTCCTGATAAAGCGCTATAGGCCGCTCCCGGAAAGTCAGTGGTTGTTTCCTACGGGCCTCAGCCATGATGCGTTCCTTCAACGGGAAGTCGGGCAGGAATGCCAAAATGTCCGGTGGGGGCGCCGATGACTGGCGCTGTCGACCAACCCTGTGTGCCCTATCAATGCGAATAGGGAAGTCCGCAGCTTCCCCCAGGATCTCTCGGAACAGGTCCTGCAGATAGCCCACCAAGTCGGTCCCCTCGTCCGTGGATGGAACACCACGCACCCGGATGTTATTCCGCCGGGACCTGTTCTCAAGGTCTTCAGAGTGGGCCTGGAGCTCAACACACTGCTCCCGGAGGCGGAGAACGTCCTGTTGAAGATGGACTATCTCTTCATCTCGGCGCTGGGCCGCTGTCTCCACCGTCTCAACTCGCTCGCCGAGGCCCTCCACTTCCCTACGCACTTCATGGACCTCACTGGCCACTTCCCGCTTCAGCGTCTGAAAGTCTTCCTTGAGAGAGCTAAACAGTTCCTCCATAAAAGACCTCGTGACCGGTGGCTCCCCCCCAGTCGCATCCGCCGAGGCCCGGGAAGACCCCGGCGACGGCTGTGTTCTGTCCCGCAGCTGCTGGGCCCTGCCAAGCATGTCCGGCAGGGTACGGTCCCCCTTCCTCGAGCCGCCCCTCCCAGTCATCGCAATCGCTGCAATCGATGCGTGGGCTCAGGTCCAGCCGCCTCAGGAATGCCCAGTCGCCGGCAAGCGCCCGATGTGGGGAACTCCCTGCGAGCAGAGGTGCTGCGTCACAAGCGACAAAATGGCGGATCAGTCCGGGCACTGCCAGCCGCGGGTGCCCAGCCGAGACGGCAATTGAAAGCCAAAGTAGGGGGCCTCCCTTCAGCACGTCCCACAGAGAGTTAGCCCGGCAGCGGAGGCGGCTGCAGACACCCGCCAGCTAAGGGCACCGGTGGAGGCCACCAACACCGATCCCTCGGGGACAAAATGGCGGCAGGGCGGGGCAGGGTAGAACAGCCAAGCCCGGCGACACCGCCGGGGCCCCTCAGGAACACAGCAATCCGAGAAGTTCCACAGCCAATGTCACACAGTCACACAAAAGGGCCCAGATGGTCCGATCCCAGCATTGAGGCCGCTGCACTTCGTTCACGGGACCGGGGCCCTCACAGCGCAGTGTGTCGCCGTCACGAGTCTGGGCGCCAAAGCACACGTCCAAAGTCCTCCGTGCCGCCGGGACCCTGCCCGCAGGGCTCCTCTATCCTCCGTCGCGTGGCGGGTCAGACTCCCTCCGGGTCGTCAGCTTTCAGCACCAGGCCCAGCCGAGGCGCCTGGACAGCACTGCAGTTCGCTCCGCCTCCCAGGCTCTCCTCCGTTCCTCGATCTTCGATCGGACTTTCGAAGTGCTTCCCCCGAGGCGATTAGGGCCAAAGCGACATCAATGTGCTCGCCAGGTACTCCGCCACACTCCTCTCACGCGCTGAGCATCAGCGGGGGGAGAAAAGCGTAAGAAAAGGGCTCGAGCTGAGTCGGGCCGGAGGAGCTACGGGAGGAAGAGTCTGCTCACCCCGCCATCTTGGCCACGCCCCCACCTCTGTCTTTTGAGGATTTTTACACACTTGCTAATAGTGTCTCGTCAGGCTCGCCCCTAGACCCACTTCCTCATAAATATTGGAAACTGTTTCAAGAAGAGCTCTTTCCTCCACTCTTCGCCATTTGTGGTCAGTCCCTTAGGTCCGCACGGGTCCCGGATTGCTGGAAGTTGGCAGTGGTATCTCCACTTCTCAAGAAGGAAACCGTAGATCCTTCCTGCCCAGCAAATTACAGAACAATTTCCCCGCTTCCATTTCCAATTAAAATCTTTGAGAAATGGACTACAAAACATCTGTCGTGTTTCTTGGAGTCTAAGGCCTAGTTGGATGAAGCTCAATTTGGCTTTAGGCCAGCCCACGGGACGGAGTAGGCATTGGTGACTGTTCTGGATGATCTCAGAACTCGTGCCGATCAAGGTCGAGCAGCCTTTTTAGTGCTGCTCAATATGTCGGCCGCGTTCGACACGGTCAGCCATGCGATCTTGATCAGGAGGCTGGAGGAGGCGGGGGTGTCGGGCCTAGCCCTTGAATGGCTGGTGTCGTACCTTAGTCACAGACACCAGGTGGTGGCCCTGCCACCCTTAAAATCTAACATCAGAGGGGTTGGTCAGGGTGTACCACAGGGGTCGGCCATCAGCCCAATTCTTTTCAATCTCTACCTCCGCCCCCTGGTCAAGTTTATAAAATCCTTTGGCATAGCAGTCACCAATTACGCCGACGATACCCAGCTTGTCTTCTCGTTTGAGGGCAAGGAGGCCGTGCCACAAGAAACCTTTCACCGCTGCATGTTCTCTACGTCGGAATGGCTGGGTCAGAATTCGTTGCAATTCAACAGCTCTAAAACTGAGGTGTTGCACTGTTCAACGGACCGTATTCCAAGGCCTCTTCCACAGGACTTTTGGCCCCCTGCCTTTCAGGGCACTAGTGCGCCGGCTGATTCTGTTCGGAACGTGGGGGTGATGTTTGGTCCTAACCATCAGCTGGACGTGGCTGTGAACAAAATGGTGGGCACCTGTATGGCCCTGCTCTGCACACTGCGGAAAATCTTACCTTTGCTCCCTGCGCAGGTCAGGCCAGAGGTAGTGCGGAGCATAGTCTTGAGCAGACTATTACTGCAACGCACTACTTCTGGGGGCACCAACGACTTTGGTGGGGAAACTGCAACGCGTGCAGAATTTTGCAGCTAAATTGGCTCTTTCCCGTCGCCGCTCTGATTCATCTGTAAAGGCACTAGAAGATCTTCATTGGCTGCCGATCTCCCAGCGGATTGACTTTAAAGCCCTCTGCCTGGTGTTTAGGGCCCTTCATGGCCAGGGACCGGCACCATTGCAAGACCTGTTTTCCTGGTATACCCCTTCCAGATCTCTCCGCTCGGCCTCAGCCTGCTTGGTATCAGTTCCCAAGATTCTGAGATCCCGCTGAGAGGCCGATCTTTTAGGTATACTGCAGCAAGACTGTGGAACTCCTTGCCGATGGGGTTGAGAACCACAGGCAATATCTCTTCCTTCAAGAAAGCCTTAAAAACTCACCTCTTTCCCAGAGCAGAGTAAGTGGGACAGTAGCGGATAACATCGTGTATGGATGATCGTGTATGGATAGTCTTAGCGCCAGGATACCCGTTGGGTGACAGACATATCGCTATATAAGTATGCCAATACATACATACATACAAATATGGCTGGGGCAGTAATGTGGGATGAAAATCCGCCATGTGATGGTAAGTGTCCAAACCCCCTGCTCCTAGCCCTCATTATCACTAGCTACTCCTCTAAGTGTTACATTTGTAATGCAATAGGTCTTGCATTACTGTAAGCTTGAGCTATTGACGATTATTATTAGCAACACCAATAGCTCAAAATTTCACTAATGCAAGACCTCCTGCATTGCAAATGCTTGTTTCTATTTAACAACAGAAGCCCCATCATTATAAAAAAACAAGGTATGGTTGAAGTGTGAGTTGTGCATAACAAAGAGAAAATGCCTAAAGTATTTCACTGTCAAAAGAGTCCAATAGGCACGCTGGCTGTTTACAATAAAGAAATCTTAACATGGAATTTAGCAGTTTCACAAGCCCCCAGTTAAAGGGCCGTAAAGAATTGTGAACATCCAAAATCTGCACATGTTACAGTGATGGATAGGGCTAGATTTTGCACAATCTGTCCAAACTGTTGCCTGAGTGAAAATAAATGCATTTGTGCGGGTTGGCAATTCTTATGCTATTTATAAAAAGCCTTTTTGCTTCTATTTCTTTTTCTTCTTTGAGGCAATGGACTGTGTGTTTTGTTGAACAATGTATGATCGGGTCGAACGGAGTCGGGTGGGGCGGGTTGCTTGGGGATGGGGGGTAGGAAACTAAAAGTGCTTAGCTGGAATGTCAATGGCTTAGGTGATAGGGTCAAGAGAGGGGTGGTGCTCCAGCTGATAAAAAGGAACATGCCTGATGTAGTTTTACTGCAGGAAACGCACTTAGTGGGCAACTCTTGTAGGGCCCTGAATCGCAAGGGTTATAAAATGGTCGCCCACTCTGGGTTCTCCTCGGGCTCCCGGGGGGCGGGCGTCCTTGTACGTGCGTCCCTTCCGCTTGAGATAGACGTCACCCTGCTAGATGATAGGGGGCGTTACGCAGCTGTGGCGGGGAGGTGGGAGGGGCGTTCCCTGGCCCTGTTGTCGGTTTATGTTCCCCCTGGTCTCCAGTCTAGCACCTTCCGGGACCTTGGTGGCGCCATTTTGTCTCTGCCCTCGGGCCTACTGATCCTAGGGGGGGACTTCAATTCAGTCTGCTCTGGTACCCTGGATCGTCAGCCACCGAGAGACCTTCCGGGTTCCCAAACGTGGCTGCCGACCTTCCTTGACTCTATGGGTCTGGTGGACTGTTGGCGACTTTTACATCCGGCGCTTCGCCAGTTTTCGTTCCTCTCCGGTGCCCATGGAAGTCTGTCCCGCTTGGACTATGTCCTCACCCTGGCGGCGCAATCGCCTGCCATTTCTGAGGCGCGTTTTTTGGCAAGGGGCATTTCCGACCACTCGCCGTTGTGGATCTCCTTTGACTTCGGTGTCCTTTTGTCCAGCCGCCCGGCTGCCGTAAATCCCTGGTATTTCCGCAACCACAACATGCGAGCGCTGCTGGCCAAGGCCATCGCCTTCTATTTTACAGAAAATACTGGCTCAGTGGGCTCTGCGGTCACCCTTTGGGAGGCCTTCAAAACGGTGTTGCGGGGTGAGGCCTTGGCTCTCATCGCGGCGGCCAAAAGAACTCGTGATGCGGATCTCCTGCAAGTTGAGGAGGAGGTCTTGGACCTCGAGTCCCGTCTGGGGCCCGAGCCCGAACCCGCCCTCCTGCATGAACTCTCTCTGAAGCACTCGGAGTATCACTATCTTGCTACGAATGCAGCTCTGCTCTTAGCGAAAGAACAGCAAGGCCGCATTTATGACGTCGGGGACAAGGCTGGTAAATTGTTGGCCTGGCTGGACAGGCGGGAGATGGCGAGCCGAGTGGTTCCGGAGATCCTGTGCGATGACGGAGTGGTGGTTACTGATCCGAGCGCCATCGCCGAGTCCTTTGCTGACTATTTCCGGGGGGTCTACACCTCGGGGTCAGATCGCTCCGAGGCCGACTCGGCTGAATTCCTCTCGGCGATAGACCTTCCTTGCCTCTCTGAGGAGGACAGGGTGGACATTGACCGGGACATCACTGCGGACGAGATCGCCTTGGCGATCCGCGCTTTGCGTACGGGCAAAGCAACCGGACCCAATGGCATACCGGTTGAACTATATAAGATCCGGCCGGACGTGATCTCTCCTCACTTGAAAGACATGTTCCTCCGTGCCCGTGAGGATGGCGTCTTCCCCCTGGACCAGCGACTGGCCACTATTGTGGTTATTCACAAGGATGGCAAGCCGCGAGATGTTTGTAGGTCCTACCGCCCTATTTCCCTCCTCAACGCCGAACCCAAGATCCTGGCCAAACTGTTGGCTAATCGATTGGTCGGGGTTATTAGCGACCTGGTACACCCGGATCAGTCCGGTTTTATACCCCGCCGCAATACTGCCCTTAACCTGAGACGCTTGCATGGCGTTATGGCCAGAGTTCACGCCCTCACTGAACCGGCGGTGCTGGCCTCCCTTGATGCCACAATGGCTTTTGATTCCTTGGAATGGAATTATTTGTGGGCAGTCCTGACGAAACTTGGTTTTGGGCCGGGCTTCCTGGGCTGGGTGCGACTTCTTTATTCTAGCCCCTTGGCTGCTGTTACGGTGAACGGTCGTATGTCTGCTCCCTTCGCACTTCAGCGAGGCACCAGACAGGGCTGTCCCTTGTCTCCGCTCCTGTTTGCGCTGGCTCTGGAGCCCCTCGCGGCGATGCTGCGCTCGCACCCTGACTTGCATGGGATCTCCTGGTCCCCGGGCTTTGAGGACAGGGTCTCCCTGTACGCGGACGACATCCTGTTGTATCTCACCTCCCCTTGCAAGTCGCTTATCGTGGCGTGCGATGTGCTCAGGCTGTTTGGGCGTTACTCCGGCCTGATTATTAACTGGGCCAAATCCTCCCTTTACATCCTCAAGGGCGATACGCCGCGCCTTCCCAGAGGCTGTAATATCCAACTGGCGGGACAAGGCTTTAAGTACTTGGGGATTTACATTTCACATAACCCTAAGGCAAGGTATGACCACAACTTGCTCCCCCCGCTCCACCGTCTGCGGCGGGACGTGGAGAGTTGGCGTAAGCTCCCTCTCTCGTTGCTGGGCCGGGCGGCGTTATTTAAAATGATGTCCCTTCCCAGGTTCCTGTATGCCTTGCAGAATACTCAGGACCTTGTCCCGGCCCGCTACTTCAGGGAGGTCGAGAGTCTGCAGCGTGCCCTTCTTTGGGACGGCCGACCCCGTGTCGCTGCTCGGAAGCTCACCATGCCATGGTATGATGGGGGCATTGCGCTACCGGACGTGCGGAGATACTACTGGGCCTCTCAACTTACCGCCATCAATCATGGTTTTTACGGTCCCGTGGACAACCCCGGTTATGCCATGGACCGCTGGCTTTTGCACGGAGGCAATTACTATCGCGCCCTATATTCTAGATCATTTGATCGTAACCTCACCGGCCCGACCAAGGCGGCGGTCCATACGTGGCGGACGGTCACTAAGATACAGGGATGGCAGGGCAGACTGACGAGATTTACCCCTCTCTTTGATTCCGACATTTTGGGCAAGCTTTGGCACACCAAGGGCTTTGAGAAGTGGGATCTCATAGGCATCTCGAGGGTTGAGGACATGCTCTCCAGGGGGGTGGTCAAGACTTTCCCACAGCTGCAGGCGGAGTATGAATTGAGTGCTACGGAGTTTTTCCGTTACGCCCAGCTGCAGCACGCAATAACTGCCGCCAGGCCGGAGGAGGGTGACATCCCCGAGAGTTCCCCTTTGGAGGACAGGGTGTTGGACGGGCATATGCCTGATAGCGCCATCTCTCTGTCCTACAAGAAACTAATTAACGTTCAGGTGGACCTCCTCCAGCGCTTGCGAGAACAGTGGGTGGCCGATGGGCTGGAACTGGACGATGAGGACTGGCAGAGTGCTGTGTCCTCCCCTAAGGAGGTAGCCATTTCCTCGCGTCTGAGATTGGTCCAGTTTAAAATCCTTCACCGAGTGTATGTCACCGGCCCCAGGCTTGTGCACATGGGCTTCTCGCCGGATGGCCTCTGCCGCCGTGGCTGCGGAGCCCTTGCCACCTTTCTTCATATACTGTGGGAGTGCCCCGTTATTGCCCCTTATTGGGAGAGGGTTCATAGAGTGATGCGGGAGGTGACTGGAGTGGAGTTAGCGGCGGAGGCGCGTAGGTGCCTCCTGAATGTTTGGGAGCCTAATGACTATGATACGGCGCAGACCCGATGGGCCACACTGGGCAATATGGTCGCTAAACGGGACATAGCGCAGAGGTGGGGTTCTAATGTGGCCCCCCTGGTGGTACAATGGAAGGCCAACATGGACTGGTGTATGTTGCGCGAAAAGACTGTGTATACTGCCAGGGGGCGGCCTCAGACGTGGAACAAGGTATGGGTGCCTGGAATGCCTATAGAGGGGACTTGTGTTTACCACCTGCACCGTTGCCACGAGATGAACGCTTGTCACCATAGACGTTGACGACAGCTACGTTACTCTTGTACTGATTCTCCTGTTCTTCCTTCCCCCCCCCCCCCCCCCCCCGCTTTTGCTACATTCTGTCTCAGTTCTTTCTACAACTTCTCCAGCTCCTTCCGCCTCCTACCGACTAGTGGTCTTCTTCATTTCCATTGCCTTTTTTCACGCCCTCGGGCGCTTTGCTTAAGTTTTTGTTTTAAAAAATAATAAAACAACCTGCATTGTCCTGACAAGAATCACTAGGCACTATGACCGTTCTATACTATGCTGCCTTGCCTCCGGGATGTTAGGCTGAATAGCTGTGTGCTTTTTACAATAAAGGTTTTAAAAATTTAAAAAAAAAAAAAAAAAAGCCTTTTTGCAATTTGTTGGTTATTAGCCTAGGAATTAGTGCTGGTAACAGCCTCAATCTTTACTTCTTTGAGTAATAAATCTGTGCTGGTCATAAGCTCGCAGCTGCGCTTTGTAACTGAAGTACTAAAAAGTAACTATGAACCAATTTTGTGTGGCGGGGTAAATTTGGTAGGGTTTTTTTCTTTTTTTTTGGAAAACCTTTATTGCAGCATTCATAAAATACAAGTATGGGCCTACAACCGCAGGGGCCGGCCGTTAAACATAATTAGAACCCAATATATCGTGGTAGAACACAGCTCATCAGCCAACAACCCTGAGGTCCGGCAGCGATTCAGGATAGAACTTGTATTAGAACGCATGAATAGGTCACAGGATATAGTGGAGGTTTTATTTTATATTATCTAAATAAACGGATCAGGTGCCATACAATCTAACCAAAGGATACGGGGGACAGGCCAAGAAAACAGGATATACATCTA